>NC_056480.1:6621038-6783663 GCF_008729295.1 Plectropomus leopardus
TTACTTAATCCCTAAAAAAATATCAGTCACTTTATCAGTCAAAGCGTTATTACCCAGCCCTGCCAGACTGTCTCTGAAGCTTGGTAACCAGCCATAATAAAAATATCCCACGTTCCCTTGTTGATAAGATGCTTACAGAGACAAGCATGTGTAAAAACGTCATAAATTCAACAGCATATAAACTAAAATGCTGCAGAGTTTTAGCTGGAGGAACAATATTTTCATATATATCTGAGTTGTATTGAGAATATATTTCATCAGCACCCTGTTTATGAGAAGAGCCTCTGACGTGCTGTCGATTTTACCATTAAAACTTTCTTCAGTTCCTTGGCTGTATCCCTCTTGTCTTGTTTTTCATCCCTCGCTCTAATCCAAGTAAGCACGGCGCTGGCCATCCAGAATGTCTGTTCATCACTTGTTAATCTCTCACTTACAGTATGTGTGTGTTTTTGTGGATTGTGTGCGTGTTTGTGAGCGTTAAGAGCCAAGTTTTCCCTCTAAGCCGTAAAGCCGTCAGCAGTCAGATCATAGAGAGCTCTTTCCTCTTTAGACCCCATATGGTGGCAAGGGATGAGAGATAACAGTGTGCGAACACACGTCTAGAAAAGTACGGTTGCCCCATGAGTGTATTTGTGTTTGTGTGTGTTCATCTTTTTCATAAAAACTCCATCAGGGTGAAACAACAATAGCGTATCCATTCCCGACCTGTCTGTGTGTATCTGTGACTGGCTCGGTTAAATCAGGCAGGATTTCCACTTATTCAGCATCAGATCTTTCTGTTGCTCATCAGTGCCGTCACATCAGGGGTCTCTCTGAATGCCTCTCCGTATCCTCGCCATCTCCACCATCGATATTCGCGTCTTTGCTTTCTCTCATCTCACAGTTTTTGCACATTCCATGTAATCTATTACATTGGGAGATAAACAGCGTCTGATGCTTGTATTTGTTTGTGTCTGTGGGATTAAACAACTGTCTGATGCCTTTCTTTGTTTCTCTTTGCAGACAATGCGGCTACAGCAAAGCTTCACAGGAGGGAGATGAGGAACTTTACTTTCAGTGTAAGTGACAACAGCGATCACTCAGTGAAATCATTGTGGTGTTTGTGTTAGAGTCTAGGCAAAGCAAAATCAGTGAGTTCTTTCTAAACACATTATACGTGTTAGAAAACATTTGTGTGGTACTGAGGTGCTGTGGTACTGGTATCTGTGTGGTACAGAATTATGAAGTTAGACCTTTAAAACCAGTCCTTAGCACATTTGCGTTCAGGCTTTTTTTGGATGGGCCTGAAATCATATTTATGCACTGGAGCCATTTTAAACATAACCCCTGCCCCACTATATAAAAACTACGGTAGTACTGATTAGCGCGTAGCACCACTGTGGTCTCATTCATTGAGTGTTTGAGTGGCAGATATGCTCCATCCCACAAGCTCTCTTAGCTCTTAAAAAATACATGAATAAACATCCTTGTCAAATGCTACAATCATATAAACACAAGCAAAATAGTTATAATTGACGCACCTTTTAGTCTTTTAGCCCGAATTGGCGACCCAGCCCGCCAACAGTTACTGCTTACTGCTGTGGGTGTGTGTGCTTTTTTCCAGTGTAAGCCGCTGTTAGCTGCCAGTATAAGTCTTTTGCTGCAGAGTTGCATTCATTTTTTTGGCTCAGGACATGTGTGCTATGCTACCATAGACTGTGTGCTACTGCGTTGGTTGTGGCTTGTTCTTAGGGTCAGGTGCAAGCCCCCAGAAACTGCACTCAGACTTTGTCAGTCTATAGTGCACTTACTCTATGGCCCCCCCAATGTAGAAGATCCCTATAATTTCATACCATGGAAATAGAGCTTTTTTTGGCTTCAGGCCATTAAGCAACTTTTAAATGAATAAATGGGAGCCTGCTTCTTAAACTATACCCAGTTCTCATTATACATCCAAGCTTAGGAGCCGTGTGTGCTTCTTGCTACTGAGTTAGCTGCTCGATCAGACCCTCTCCCAGCATCTCAGAGCAGAGAATACAGCTAATTTTTAAACAATTTTGAAACCTAATTTTATATACCAGGCAATTCTTTTGATAATTCAAATTTGGCTGGGTGGTTAATAGCACTTATTTTCTGTGCTCTTACAAAAATCATTAGATATGTCTATATTTTCTTGACCTGGACATTAACTGTGGGTATTTATGTTAAGACTGTAAGAACAGAAATATCTGTCAATAAATGCTTTGTCTTCCATGTGCTGCAGTGCATGCGCGTGCAATTCACATGACTTTTGAGGCATTAAGAATTGCCACGGCATTAATTCTTAATTCTGGGTGCATGTTTAGCCAACTCTGAGCACACAGACACACTCCATTAGGTGGTGTGTGTGGCTGAGTTTGATGGGGAAAGATTGAGATTAGGAGGAGGGGGGAGATAAAGAGCTGCAGGCACAGGGGGAGGGGAGAAGGAGAACGACGGAAAAAGCTCCAGAACAAGGCAGGCAGCAGCTGAGATTGCGCCTCCAAAACAGACGTTAAATATTGTTGTTGTATATGTTGTACAAGGTCGTAAATGCTGCTTTTTTCAAACTCAGCACACAAAGCTCTCCGTGGGCTTTTTTTTGTTTGACAGTGACAGAATGGAAGTAGTTTGACATATCTCTCCCTGTTTGTGTGGAAGTGTGCATGCCAGTGCTTTGCTAATGTGGTGGATATAGGGGTGAATTTCCAGTTTCCTTTCGTGTGTGTGCGTGTGTGTACACAGTTTCGTGTATGTGGGTACCCGAGCGTGCGTGCTCATTTGCGTTGTTTAATCTCCCAGCATGCTGAGCCCTCTGGAGAGGTTTGGAGCACTATGCCTGATGAATAATGAGCCGAAGCCATGCGGCTGGGAATTAAATCTGCCCAAACAAAGACATGCCAACAGCTGACAAGCACGCAACACACACACACACACACACACACACACACACACACACAAACACGCACATTTTTGGCCAGCTCTTCAAACACACATCTTTTTTTTTGTAGAACACGGACACTCATAAATAGGCACAAAGACACGTTTTTGTTCTCTTTATCCAACACACACTCTGAGTCCACTTCCTGTTCCGTGACTGTGGACTCAGGACTACATGCTCTCACAGCGCTGCAGGTCTGCCGTGGAGTGTGTGAGAGTGTCATGTAAGCCTGGTTTAAACCCCCCCCTCATCTGTTCGCCTGCTCGACTCTTAAAAACGCATTCCTCGACCATATATTAACACAGACAGACAGGGGAAGAGAGAATGAGTGAATAAATGAGTGTGCGGGTAATAAAGTGGAGGAGGAAGAACGGAGTGAAGGGTGCTGCAAGAGGGGAGAGAGTTGGAGTATGAAGAGGTGAGTTGGCAGAGATGGAAAAAGACTCATCAGAAGTGACACTCTGCAGAACATTAGTTTTATGTCGGAGTGTGTGACCTAGAAATATCCAATGGGGGGATGCAAACTCCATTTCCAGTTTTAGATATTATCCAGAGTTTGATTTCGTGTAAGAGAGCGACAGAGAGAGAAGGTGGCTGGGGAGATGGGGAATGCAGAAAGATAGTAAAGCACACGAAAGTTTGAGGAAGGAATGCACCGGTTTATCAGTTGAATATTGGTATCGGCTGATATTCACCTTATTTGACCGCCGTTGGCCTATCTGCAAATAAGATGACATTCATTGAAAGCAGTGGCATGGTTTTCCCACATTTTCATTTACTTGTGGTGGGCTTCCACAACTAAATCATCTGCCGCCACAGATAGATTTTTGGATCTGGACTGTAAATTAGGAGCATTATGGGAATATACCATTGGGTTATTTATAGCGCACTTGGAGCGGAGACGGCACAGCAGAACATGAGGCTCATTGAAAGTGAAACTTAACCGTTCACTCTGCTGAGTCTAAAACACCTGTAAAAATGTTGTATTTTAGAGTGAGGATACAGAACAATATAATTATATGATAATGATTTACGAACACTGATGGCAGATGTTTTTCTGTTGTCTGTTTTGTGCAGGCTAAAAAGCATGGCTCAAGACTAATGGCCATAAACTTAAATTAATGAGCAGGTACAAGAGGAATACAACAAGTGTTTGGAAAATGGGCTCTGTGATCTCTCTCTTGTGTAACAAGATGGTGAGTAGCAGCGAGCGTCCCATCGTGTTTTGGACTAACAGAGATCTTCCCCCGGATGCTTTTTGGATGAATGGACCCAAGAAACTCACTAGTGACGCCCTATTCTCTCTATGAATGACTAGTACTTGTTGCCTTTATTGGTTGAATTGGTAAGGGCAAGTGGAGTGGGATTGGTTCGGGTTAGAGTAAGAATGTCAGGGTAAGCCAATCAGAGGCAGAGTAAGGCGGGCCATTTCTTTGCTATGTGAGGATTTGCAAATTTGATTTCCTGACAGTGATACATTGTGAACAATGAATCCATTTTTAAATCGGCAGGACGAGAGTTGGTCAGTGTTAGCTGTTAGCAGCAGGTGGCAGGAACTAACAGCTAACAGCTGTTACATTGAGTTACATTATGATGTGTTCAAGCTGTGTTAACTAAAAATGACCGTTAGTTGAAGGTAAATTGTAATTTAATCATGTTATGCTCATATTTAATCTCGTAAAATCTGTTTTTTGAGGGGGACCTTAAGTAAACACAGTTGTTTGCAGGCAATATTAAACAGATATTAGAGAAGAAATTGTGATATATTAAATGTATATTGATAAAAGGCTTTCGTGTAAGAGGTTTATTAAAAGTTGAGTCAAAAATGTGTATGATTGAATTTGTGCTCATTCAAAGGTGGTGTAATAAAGGGCTTAATGACTTCAAAACAGTCCAGTAATTTTAAGTGTAGATTTATTTATAATAGCAATGAAAACAAAGTAAACATAAAAGCATCAGTATCTGTCAATGACCAAAAATATCAGTATCAGCCTAGAATGTCACAATCAGTGCATCCATAGTTTGTGGTCTTTTGTTAGAATGAAAATATTTGGGGCTAGGCGTGCTCCGTGTCTGGTCCACTGAAGATTATGCAGCCGAGTGTGAACATGCTTCAGTTTCCCCTCAATCGCTCATGGCAGTGACACAGTTAACCCTGAAATTAATCAGCCACAGAGCCAATGAAGCGTGCACCTGTGTGTCATACGTGCATCTGAGCGTTTGCAGTCATTTTCCTCATGAAATAGTTCATTTCATGAGGCATGTGAGCACCCCTCTTATGTGTGTGTACTGCACAGCTGGTTGTTAGCTACAGCTGTGTGTTTGAAAACCCTATTTGTCAGAAAAGAGTCTTCGATCCTCCACTCAGTCCTGGCCTTGAATAGAAAAGGTTTCATTTGCTTCATAATTGGACTTTTGGCTTTATTTGTCAATGTGTGTGTGTGTGTGTGTGTGTGTGTGTGTGTTTGTGTGTGTGTGTGTGTGTGTGTGTGTGTGTGCGCGCACACAAACATATCTGTGAGTGTGTTTGTGTTGGATCAATAAGCCCTTATGAGGCAGCCAGTATAGGGTCCCTCGAGTCGATCTAGAGCTGTAATCACATCTCGGAGCCTCGGCTCCGGCTTTTGGGAAAATCTCCAGGTCTTTTCCTGGAAGATTAGCCTTAACGTGTAGCAACTTGGTTCAAAGGTCAACTAAATGAGAACTACAGCCCATTGGTTAATGGTTATTGGCTCCACTGGCTAGTTTATTTGCCACTTGTTAGTGTTCTGTAAATACAATTGGCAGTTGATAAAGAAAACAAGAGGCTCATTGAAAAGCGAGTAGTGCTTTTGTTTTGTTGTGTACAGTCGGGGTCAATATCACTCACAGTTTTAAATGTCAGCTGAAATTTCCAATTGTTGTGTCTCATTATTGAGTTAATAATAACCTTTTATTTAACGAGTGGATAGGTCAACATGAACTAATTCATCAATTTGAATTTAGTATTAGAATTTATAATTTATAATTATTTGAACTGATATTAAAAGGTTGGCCTGTATGAGTTACTTACCCATAGCTGGTGTATCACATACAGTAAATGGCGGTCAGCACACCCTCAGTTTTGAGAAGCGGGCAAGAGTACCACCAAGAAAGCTAAACAATATTCTGCTATGCACAGGGGCAGCAAAACGTATTTTAGCCACCTAAAAAAGTGGCACCTAAAAGATTCAGTAGCAGTTTAATTTTATGCTATATTTTAAACATAATGTACACTCGAAACTGATATGGATATTTTTTTAGGTCGCTCTAATATGTTGGCCCCCATCCACAGCAGTACATTGCTTATCTTTCATAGCGTTACTTACTGTTTCTCCAAATTGGTGGTGCACCAATTGCTTTTTACTGTAGTTAATTCACTGACTATGTATAAGTACCTCATACATCCCCATTTTGAAATACTCCAAACTATCTGTTTAAACCTTGTTGTTGTATGTTAACAAGTTATTTAGCCCTCAATACATCACTTTTAGATTTATTAGGCTATTTATCAAATGTTACATTATAGATAGAGGCCATAGAAAGTTATTTTTGAACCTTACCTGAGCTGTCATTTTTTGGGAAGAACCATTACCCCAAACTCTTAAACTAACAACAAAGCAGCCAGACAATTTTAAGTACCCTGCCACTTTAAGGTTTCTCTGCCTCAGCATTTCAGTGTCTATTATGTCCTGTCCCAATTTCTGCCTGAAGATTATATTGTGTCTGTTATTTTGCATGTGTGTGTGTGTGTGTGTGTGTGTGTGTGTTGGTGAGATAACATTTTGAAGCAACCAGAAAAGACAAAAAGCCTCGTGGAACAGCGCTGTGATCTCACTAAAGCTGTATGGAAGAAACCCAAAGTCAGATTTGAGCGCTCAGAGCCTTTGATCTCATTTTTTTTCTCTGTCTTTGGAGTTCGCAAGGTCAAAACAAACAAAGGCGGAGAATTAGACGAGTTATGAATAAATAAATGGAAGCATCTTTTAAATGAAGACATAAAATCACGCAAAAATGGTTTCGAAAAAATCACCTACCGGCAAAAGATTTTTAATTTTGGTTGTATTTGGTAATTGGAACCACAAAAAAATTGCTAAATACGTTGAACTGAGATATTTAAAGTAGACCTGCAGTTATAGTGGGTTTGATAGCAGAAAATGTTCCAGCTATCTCAGACATCAATGGTAAAACTGAGGTATTGATTTCAGCCTCTGGATCAAAGAGCAAGGGCTTCTTCCGAGACACATTTTGGTCTAATGTTCAACAATCATACAGAGAGAAATTCTTTGGTGGAAGAGGCTGAAATACCAATTTCTGCACTGACTGTAGTCTCAATAGAGCACAAAGTGATACAGGCATGAGAAATGTTTTGCTTTGTGCTGAGAGAGAGAGAGGCACCGCCAGGGCAGCAGACATCTCTTTATGCTAACAATACAGTTGGCTAGCTATCTGTATTTATTTGCTTATACACAATTTAATGGTATCTTTATCTGAGAGTGGCTCCTTTTATCTATTTTGTGCCACATGTAGACATTTTGCTGCTGGGACTGCAGACTTTTATCTTTTAATGTGTTTCTTTGTGCAGACAAGCATGTGCACCATAAATTATGTGTTGCTGTTCTGTTGATTTAATGGAGTACCGAAAGTCTTGCCTCTGCTGTAGACTTCTAAATGCATTTTTGTGAGGTCTTATATTGTATGTTTGTGTGTTCAGTTAAGATCCCAACACGGAGGACCTACATTGACCCAGAGACCTGTGAGGACCTGCTGCAGGCCGTGCATGCCTTTGCCAAGGAGCTGGACAACTCGAGCATCAAGATAGAGAGAATTGTGCACACAGGTACATGACGGAGCAGGTCTGCTGCTCTTTTTTAAGGGTGACTTTGACAATTTAGTATTCAAAGCGGCAAAGGCTGAGATATCCTGAGTTTTACACCTTGCATTGAAATGTGTCTTCGATCAAAATTGTGTCTAGATATGATTTAATCTGGTTGCATTTACATCTGACGTTAAAAGTGTACACACTGAGATCTGATTTAGATCCAAACCCTCTGTTCAGCTCGAGCTCCTGAATGGTTGAAGCCACATTAATGGTTCTGTTGCAGCATAATTTTAATAAGTTTTGCTTGTATGCTTTCCTTGGACCAAATTTAAAGGAGACGCTTGGTCTCGTCATGACTCTGCCATGCAAAGTATACCCTTTCAGCCCTTTCGGTCCAAATGTGCCCCGCGCCCCACCTGTCAACCACTATTATGATAACAATGTTTTAAAAAAAAACATTTAGGGTGGAAATTATGCTGTTGTCTGAATCTCCAGAGCCAATGTTGGCTTAAAAATAAAAAGTGTTCAAAAATTTTCTTTGTTAGATGTCATAGCTAAGTCTGGGCAATATATTGATATTATATTGATATGTGATATATACTAGATATTGTCTTAGATTTTGGATAATGTAATATTGTAAGAGTTGTGTTTTCCAGGTTTTAAATTACAGTAAATTGATGTCATTTTTGAACTTATCAGGCTATTATAGCTGTTTTTATATTTGTTTTTACCCACTTAGTTATTTTATTTTTACATTATTATTTATTTTTGTAATTATTTTGTAAAAGCACCAATAGTCAATTGTACAGTATTGTAGCAACAATACAACATCATTATCAAGGTATTTAGTTAAAAAAAATTGTGATATTTGATATTCTCCATATCGCCCAGCCCTAGTCAGAGCCAGGCAGGAAAATTTAGATCAGAAAAAAAATTTAGATTAGAAAATTTAGGCAACAGTGAGGTTGAAACAAGCCTATGTGTGTTGTAAAGACAGTTAAAAATAAATCACAGCTTCAGCGTCAGGTGAGGGAGAGCCACTGCCACAGTACAGTGATGTCTATCTGCTTATGTACTTATTGTATTTGGATTGAAAGCACAGTTGCATTTACACTTATTTTTATTGTGGTGTCAGTGCATCCATGATCATCTCCGGAGGTGGTTTGGCAGATTTGATCACAACCTGTCCTCAGTGCATTTATGGTGGATTTAAATTGTTCTTTCATGGGGTCAAGCACCATCCAACTTCAATCCAAACACTCAAAATGCATTTTAATACACGTTGTAGAGGGGTCTTAGTATTAAGTATGGTTCAAGCTCCTATTACACTGTACTCTACATTTCCCAGAATGCAATTGCATCTTTTTTTTTGGACCCTCTCTGTCTAGTAACGCCTGTGTCTTTCAGACTTCACTTCCCAAGTTCATAATGCAGGCTGTTGTCTTAAGCCCATCATCGGGGTGTCTTTTCAGACTTTAGAAAGCTCAATTCAGAGCCATAAAAGCCATTTCACATCTGTTTTTACAGGGTGAGCAGCAAGTTAAATGATCTTCATGTGTAAAACTAGTGGATTGCCCCTTTAAATTTACAGCAGGATCTGAACGCCACATTGGGTATAAAAGAATATAATGAGCATGGAGTCTACGGCACAGAAGAGATGATGCAACTCAGTTTAAATTGTCCAGAATGGTAACAGAAGCAAAAATAATTGCTACCATTTCTATTGTGAAATATGGAAAGATAAGTCAAAGACAGCAGAGCGGGGACGATCAACAGCTGCAGTAATCTTGAGGGAACTGGAGTTATTTTTGCTCTTTCACTCAACCTGCCTTGAGACAAATTGGAGAAACCAGTTCAATCAGTCTGGCAACTTACTGATCTGCCAAAATCGAGCCCCACTGTTTGCCTCGTCTGCACTTGATGTTCCACTGTTTCACCTGCACCCTACTCCATCTTTGATCTCGCTTTGATCCCTTTGTATTTCATGTCTCTCTCTCCCTTAGTAGTGTCTGTTCATTTGCGTCATCTCTCTTCATCCACGTTTGTATTTCTCCATCTGATTCTGCTCCTACCTGTTTCCCCCCCTCTGTCTCACTCCCATTTGTTCCTTTTCACTTTCTTTCAAACTTTGCTCAGATATTACTCCATATCATGAGTCTGACCTGCAACACCCAGCCCCGTTCTTCCCCCGCTCTTTCTAGGTTTCCATCAATCAATAGAGATCATGACCTGTGTTTGTCTGTCTCCACCTACAGGCGACTTTGGGGAGGTGTGTCGTGGCTGCCTGAAGCTCCCCAGTAAGAGAGAGCTGCCGGTGGCCATAAAGACGTTACGAGCCGGCTGCTCTGACAAACAGCGTCGCTCCTTTCTCAGTGAGGCAGGCATCCTGGGGCAGTTTGACCACGCCAACATCATCCGGCTGGAGGGCGTCATCACCACGGGTAAGTAGCATATGAACATGTATTTTGGACACGGGCCCAGGGGCCAAAAGTTTCAGACCCCACCCCTTTTTACTTCACCTCCTGCAAAATAGCACTCAAACTGACAAATATAGAACTGGAAGACACTCAAAAAGATCACAAAGAGATTCAAAAAATTCCAAAATGACAAAAAAAGCACAAATGTACCTCAAAGCAAGAGCATGGCAACAAATTTTGGATCCTCTGCCTAAGTATTCTCTGTGGGCCCCCCACCCTTCCTCTCTTGATCCATGTCTCTATCACCCACCTTTTGAATTTTTCTTTCACAAAGTCAGTTTGCTTTTCTCCCCTTTGTTTATTTTTTGGAACCCCAATTTCTAGCCTAAGCAATCACTCACGTGGCCGTCGCTGAGCTTGGAGATGAATCCTTTTGCAGGATTGGACTTAAACATTCTGTGCTTTTAAGGATTGAAAGGGGCCTCAGAGAGCTTCCACTCTTTTCATACATAAATCATTTTTTTCAGCCGATTTATTCAGCTGATTTTAATTTATTTATGACATTAATTATTTAGAAATTAAAAATTGCAAACAAAACCAAACTTTTCAATCAGGTTTTTTTGATGCCTTCCCCTTCTATTAGGGCCCTGGGTAATCGGTCCCACTTTTTGCCTGCAATCCCCCTGTCAAAGAGACACAAATTCAATTTTAAAGAAATACAAAACAATAATAAAGACATGCAAAGCAGCTACAAAGAGTCAAGTCAACTCACATTTATTTATATAGCACATTTAAAACAACCAAAGTGTTTTTTATTTCAGGCAGGTGGGTTGAGTCTGCCTCAGTGCAGGTTTACATGATTAAAAAAATAAAGCATCCATAAAAGGCAGTGAATGACCTTGAAGAAATAAAACGACCTTAAGGACACATGAAATTACCACAAAGAGACACAACACAAACCAACAAAAAGAGCACAGGTTCTGTGTGTCTTACTTCTTTGTACGAGAGGTAGTGGGGCCTTTTGCATGTTTTAGCCCAGGGGCCCATTGTCTCATAATCTGCCCGAGGTAAGGAGGATAGGGAGGGAGATCAAGGAGAAGGTGAACGGCAGTTGGGAGGAAGACAAGCTGGTGAAGATGAAAAGAAGCACATAAGGAGAAAAAATCCAGGGTATCTAAGGATCAAAGGAGGAGTAGGACAGTTTGACCACTTCCAGGATCATAGAGGGGGTTCATCACCTCCATTACCAAGGAGGAGCGGATGGGTAAAGCTGTCGGGATGCAGAAAGGGGTAAACAAGGGAATTGGAATTTGACCATTTCAATATCGCACGTGCGGAGGGGGTCATCACTTATTGTAACTGTGGAGAGAGCTGGGAAGAAAACTGGAAGAGGAGCGCAGACAGGAGAGAAGACACGACAGGGAAGAGCACTGCGATACTCTGACCACTTCAATATCACACACACAGAGGGGGTCAGCGCTCGCAGTGAAGAGGGCGGGACGGGAGGACGGAAAAGAAGAAAAAGATGACGAGTAGAGAGCATGATGGCAGGACGGATGCCGTACGCTAGGAGCAGCTGAGCTACATCAAGGCCCATTTTCCGCTGACAGATAGCAATTGAGGTCCTAGAGCGAAAACAGGATGGAAGAGAGGGGGAGGGAAAAAAAACCTGAAGGGAGAAGACGGAGGAAAGAGACATGAGAGACAGAGAAGATGAGGTAGAGGTTAATGGGAATGGCAGGTGAGGGGAGAAGCTTTAAAGAGTTTGTGAAGTTTTTGTTACTGCCGCAGTGATGCTCAGTGGTGTGTGTGTGTGTGTGTGTGTGTGTGTGTGTGTGTGTGTGTGTGTGTGTGGGTGTGTGGGTGTGTGTGTGTGTGTGGGTGTGGGCATGGTGCCCGAACACACTCTGCGCTCAGTAGGATGGCAGCAGATGTGCAGGGTACAGTAATTGGTGCTAGAGACCCAGCGGGGCACTGAGATCCACTCCAATCTCTCCCACCATCACGTGCACAAACACCCACACACTCATTCACACACAACTTATGTGCATGCTCCCTCACACACACACATACACACACACACTCACACACACACAAAGGCGATCCCATATGCTCACTTTCTCTTTCACTATCATTGACACACACACCTGCTTGCTTGCCTCCTCATTTGGCATGAAATCACACACCCGTGCACACAAACAGTAAACACACACCCACATACTGTTAGAGTACAAATCACCTGCTTTACATCACTTACCCCCCACCAGATCCGCACTCAGCTCTCCTTCATCCCTCCACCACACCCACCTGCAAACAGCACCCACCTCCCCACTGCTCTTCCCTTCCTTTCACCATAATTTAAGACCACATGAAAACATAGGCGTGTCCCGTTAATTTGAAAAGCTTCCCCCTTTATTTTTATTCCTTTATATGCTCCTTTCATGTATTACCCACCATTCAGTCCACCTTCTTGCAGAAAATTCCAGCATTACAGACAGCACCCAAAGGAGCTACTGGACAACTAACAATAAAAGAGACTCTGCAGAACAGACTGCATATGCATCAACCTCAAAGAACCCAAAAGATCGCAATCAAGCATTGGCATATTTCATATAGCAAGATATGGTGCCTTTTCATATACAGTAGATGAAAAAGCCAGATTTTTTGACTGTTTAACTTCACTAAAAAGGATGTCTACTCAAAGAAAAGAGGTGCATTATATCTGTGAAGCAACATAGATATTAATGTCTAAACAAAATGTAAAAGTAAAATGATTCCAGTATGTTTTAGTGCCATTTTAAGAGTTTTAAATGAATCATGCATAGCAATTATTTTGGCCAGGATAATCATAACATAACTTTTCTTGCCCCTTACCTACCAGGAGGTATTTTCACATGCAACACCTCCTGTGCCCATCCATAGCTGAGCAGATCCACCAAGCTCTTGATCAATCCAATACGTCCACTTTTGTTGCTTTTTCAGGGCACCTTTTCCAACAAGGATGTCATCATTTTTCCCTTCCACAAGTTAAACTTACATCAATTCCATGAAAGATAGTTTTGCCACACACTGTTTAAAATACTAGAATACAGTAAAATGTCAAGGATTTGCTTTTCAATATGTATTCAGATCATGACATACAAGTGTGTATGACTGTATGAACTAGTGTTTGTGTGAGGGAGCAAAAATCACTCATTGCCCCACTCCCTCTCTGTCAGTTTTTCATCTCCCCCTCCCTTCCTCTGCATTTCCGACAGACCCTCTAAAATACAATGTTTTAGCAGGTAATCACATAACACAAATTATATAATCCTTTTAACGAGGCCCTTGTTTGTAGCTAAATGTATCTGTCATGCCAGCCCTGCTCAACCCACCAACACACAGTTTAAACCACTGATTCACTCTCCAGCTCGCATTAATTACATGATGGCTGGCGTATTATGGCAGCGTCTCTGTGCTGACTCACAGTTCCCTCGTGTTGTTGCTAACCTTTCCAAATAGCTTCCTGAAAGCCCAGTAATACTGGCAAAGCATGAATTGTGGATATTACAATGCCAAGTTGTCATTTTTGTAATGTGCCTGCAAAAACTGTCAGTGCTGATATTCCACAGTATCATCACAGAGATATTTTTTTTTTTGGACATATCATGGATTTTTAGCTGTTTACATATCAATGAAGGTTTATCTTACACTCTCAAGCTCCCATAATCCACTCCTCCTTTTCTGCTCGTTCCTCTCTTCAACAACTGCTGCAGTCTTATTTTCCTCCGCTGTGCACTTCATAGCACGGCTGGACCCCTGCCATCTGGGCCTGGGCACTGTGTGTAGGTGTGTGAGCATGCATGCATGTGTGCAGTGTATACAAACATGCACACCTGGACTGTGTTGGTCTGTGTGTATGGTCATGCACAGATCGTGTGTGTGTGTGTGCGTGTGTGTGAGTGAGTGTTTGAGGGTCGTTAAACTTGCTGAGACAGCTGGGACAGCACACAGGTTCTCCTGGCTTCACCACAGTTCACTGGGTGAGGAATGGCTTTGCACAATGCCCGCCGTGCTGCCAAGTGGACTAGACTCACTTTATTCTTTCCCTCCCTCCCTCTCTGTGTCTCTGTCTCTATTACCTCTCTCTAGAGTTGGGACAGTGTAAAGATTTTCGAACTGGTTTGATAATTACAGCCGAACCGATACACCGAATAGGGGTCGACCGATATTGTTTTTTTAGGGCCGATACCAATTATTAGTAGTTAATGAGACCAATAACTGATACTTTCTGTCAGTATTTAGAATTGGGAATATAAAACTCCAACACAAAACTTTGCTTAAATGCCTTTGGCAAATATTTAATCAAAACTGAGACTTTAAACATCATATACAATAAGTTCCCAGCAACTTCAAGTGAAAATTCAAATAAAAAATGAAAAAATAAAAATAGCTCCCTGAGGATCTACAAAGTAAACGTTCCTCCCATGCTGACACTTTCTTTGCACTTTTCAATTAATTCATTTTATCGACGATCATTAAAATAAAATGTCAATAAAGATTATTGGCAAAATGCCAAATATCAGCACCAATAACTGGCCAGGCCGATGATCTGTCAACCCCAATACTGAATTTTACAAACTTGACTTAGCAGCAGCTCCCAAGTGGAACATAATGACATTATATCTCAACATAGAATAAGTGTACGTTTATTATAAAGCATTGCGCAGAATTCATCAGAATTCTTTGTCAACACTAAATCTAGTTAGTTAGTTATAGTTTATTTAATAAGGACATCACAGTAGTATTGGATATGGATATTTATACACAAGAACCAGATGCCATCTGTTCAGTGTTTGTAGCAAAATGGTAATTTGCGACACCTCTCCACCAGAGGTTTTTTTTCTCAAAAAAGAAGATATAGAATATTAAAAAGAAAAGAAAATGCATTCACCAGCACATGCACACAGAGACGCATCAATAAATCCGTACACTAAATACATCCACCAATATATATATAATAAGTATCACCAATACATCCCCAAAGATGCATTCACAAGTAAACATAAAATACACCCCCAAATCCATCTACAAGAAACAGCCACACATTTTTACAAAATACGGGTGTGTCTACTCTGGCTACTCTTTCATACTTCTGTTAAAAACAATAAAATTGGGTTGCATTTTCAGTTCCATCATTTAGCTCCTTTAATGGAGAAGACTTATTGTCTTAATGAAGTTTTGCATAATACAATGTGACAGTTATTGTTTGTTGTAGGCTGTATTAAATATGCGTCTTTGTTACTTCATGTAAACAAACAGGTAAATATGAGCTGTGTGCTTGAGATCAGACTAAACACGTAACTGATATAAAGATGGGAGAGACACCTGCTTGCTGTCCTCCTACATTCCTGCATTTTATATCATATTTATTGGAAATTACAAACAATATAACAAACAGAAAGCAGCCTAACATTTGCTTGCTAATAACAATAAAAACTCTGCAGTGAACAAAAGTTTAGCCTCTAATGGAGTATCGTGGCGTTTGCAGTTGGTAAGACACATCTTTCGTCTGCTTGCAATCCAAAATGTTGCTATACTGGTGCAGTAATTTCACTTATTCAGACACTGTTTTGCTTGTTGTCTTTCTGCAGGTAACACCATGATGATCATAGTGGAGAGCATGTCGAACGGAGCCTTGGATTCCTTCCTCAGGGTAAGTTGGATGTGTGTTTATGCATTCATCTTAAACATGCAGGCGGACAATGTTTGCTGGTTGTATAATAACTAAATCAAGCCTCATCATTATCGCCTGTTTTGGAGCCGTTTCACAAACAAGGCATTTTGTTCTAATGATCCTAAATTCACTATTATTATAGAGCAGTCCTAGGGCAGCAATACTTGTGCTTATTACAGTAATAAGGGAAACGTAGCATAATTAACAGCACAAATGGAGTGTTCCTGCTTAAAGATGCTGTAAGCTTCTGTTATTGTGCCCCTCTGCTCCATGAACCACCGCGGCGTGGTTTATAATGATATGAATTAATGGCCTGTTTGTTTTTATTCTCCAAATAAAGGGATTCTGCTCAGTGAGCAAAACATTGTACTGTAGTAACAGATGTTCTGCCTTTTTAGGATTACTTCATACATACACACACATATATATATATGTATATCCACTCAACTTATTTTTTCTACCCTCCTCTCTTCTCTTTCCTTTTCCACCTCCTGTCTTTCCTCTTACCTCCCATAACCTCAGAAACATGAAGGCCAGTTGAGTGTAATGCAGCTGATGGATATGCTGACCGGTGTGGCATCAGGGATGAAGTATCTCACCGAAATGGGCTTCATCCACAAACGCCTGGCTGCACACAAGGTAAGGGAGCAGGTGGGAGGCGGTGATGTAGGGTGATGTATGTCTCAGACTATTGCGAGTTTTCGCAGGTGGGTTTTACAAAATACAATTTGTCCGTGCCTGCAAACATCTTCGACAATCACTTGCCTGTAGGTTTTTATTAGAGTAATACACAAAGCTGAAAATGACAAGACAATACTGTCAAAATCGTTTTATCACATTCAGGGTTCCCTGTGTGGTGTTTTTTTTCTGAAACAGCCCGTCTGTCAGGCTGTAAATGCAGTGGTCACATTGCGGAAAATGAAGAACGTGGCCATTTGTGCTTGTAAACAATCAATTGTCCCTGGTGCGATAAGAGCTCTGCCCACCAGGGTGGCGAGCTCTCATACTGAGATTGTTTCCTCTCTGAATGTAACCAGTGCTCATCAATTTGTTTTCCTGAATATCAGGTGCTGGTAAACTCCAACCTGGGCTGTAAGGTATCTGGCTTCAGACCTCTTCAGGAGGACAAGATAGAGGCCATTTACACCACACTGGTAAGAGACAAACATGGTGAAAATGTGTGTGTGTGTGTGTGTGTGTGTGTGTGTGTGTCTACATTACATTCTACTCTCCTAATTAAAGCTACAGTCAACAACTTTATAAAAAAAATAACATTTTGCCATATTTGATGGATATGTCACTATAGGACATGAGGAAGATTATATGCATTACAATACCAATTACTAATACCAATACCAATACTGCCATACTATTTGGCTTGCTAAAAAACATGTCCCAATACATTGTCTAATGCAGTGTGCCAAAAATACCAGGGTGTCCTACTGCATCTGATTGCATTCTCCAGCATGCTTTTCTGACCTACAATCTTGCACCGCGACAGATACGTCACATTGACTGAGCAGCAAACAGACAGCAGCTCATTAGCAGCTCATTGACGACTCATTGACAGCTGACAGAAGCTGACATGATGGATGAAAGGGGCAATCAAATGACTGATGACCATTTGAATAGATAGTAACAATAGGAAAGGAATTATGTGAAAAAAATATTATTTTAAAGATAAGCAACAGCAAAGGGACACAGCTATGATAATAACAACACATAATGCATGTTTAATTTTACTGTTAAATTTAATAGTGCATATTTAAATCTACAATGTATGCAGTTATATTTTAAAAGCTAAAACTACATACTTTGCAAAGTAACAACAGCAGAGCTCGACGTCCACCTCTGACGAGCTTAATGAACGGCATTTTGAATCTCCAAGGTAACGTTAAGTGATACATTATGCAAGAAGGTCAAAGTTCTATCAGAGTGATATGAGAAAGTTAACATACGCCATGTAAGACTGTAAAACTTTGTAAGGGCAGCTGCTGTACATACAAAAATAAAACTATGCAGGGATAATCTAAAAAAACAAACAAATAAACAAATCATGTCCCTACTACTCAAAGTGCTTCTAATGCTGTTTAAAAGAATCCAGAGTGTGAATGAAACCAACCGGTCAGAGCCATGTATTCTCCAGTTCATCACTGCTCGTGAACTGCGGTCTAACTGTCAAGTTTGGCAGCGCTGACCGAACATGGATCAAGTTTATGTGACTGCATTGCCTGTTGCTTGTCTCTAATGTTTTCAGAAGCATATTTTAGTGTACTGTTCAGCTGTAAAATGTGAAACTTTGTGCCGGCTGGTGAGTGATGTTTCATTTAACACGACTGTTGGCAAAAGTTTGTGACCCAGCCACTATGTTGAAAACAGTCGAGCTAAAACCGGCTGATTGATATTTTTATTTTAGCACTGCCTAGTTTGACAGCTTGCAGTTCACGAGCAGTGATTGATATGATTGACAGCTGCATAAGAGACCTCCTCTGAATAGTTGTTTTCGTTCAGCTGCAGTTGATTCTTGGAGATGCCATTAGAAGCACCAGGAGGAGGCAGAGGAACATTTTTTTTCTCAGAATATCTGCCTCATGTACTATTGTCAGGATATAGTGACAGTTACATCGAATATGAAAAATTTTAGCTGTATAAAAGTTATCAACTGAAACTTGAATAACCGCCAAGGTGGTACAAAGCTGGTTTGAAGGAAGTTCACACATGTACAGGTGACATTTTAATGAGCTGAGGACCACATGAGAGTTACCACATGTCAGATTCAGTTGAGGTCATATAATTAAGCTTTCAGAGTACAAAAAAAAACCAAACATTCGGTGCATTATTTCACTGGATATTTTTTGGCTCACTCAAGGTGAACCCACTCCTCTAAAGATTCTTTTGATCCACTGAAAATATGTTCAAAGCTGTTCAAAGGGAATATTAAAGCTTTACTTGTGCGAACTCTCCACACCCTTTTACTCCACGTCTTACCTCTCCGCTTCCTCATCCAGCACGGAGGGAAGAGCGTGGTGCTGTGGACCGCTCCGGAGGCCATCCAGTACCACCGCTTCTCCTCAGCCTCAGATGTCTGGAGCTTCGGTATTGTCATGTGGGAGGTTATGTCCTATGGAGAGAGACCCTACTGGGATATGGGCAACCAGGATGTAAGTGTGTGTGCGAGAGAAAAGCTTAGAAATAGGAGGGTGCTTTCCATTAATCTCCCCAGTCATGTCCTTTATATTCCTCCCTCCTTTTTTTATAGAATATCTGCACTTTACCAGTCTCCCTCTCTCTTTCACCTCCCTCTATCAATGAACTCTGTAACCATGCCCAGCTTGGATCTTATTAGAAGAAAGCCAAGAAGCCACAGTACCTCTGAAAGCTTTTGCAGGGCCTAAGTCCCCCTCTTTAAGTCTGCATCAGCTCCATGACCAATCCTGTTTTCTCTTAAGGACGCATTGACCCCCTTCTAGTGGCCTCCGCCTGTCCCCCTGCTCTTAAAAGTGTTAAAAATCCTCCTGGAAAAAAAATCATCTTTCAGGAAATGTAAAGCGCTTGCTATTTGAGGGTTGAAGAGATTGTCCAGTCGATAGGACCCTGCCGCTTGTCCCTAGAAACCTATCATTTCCAAGTCAGTGTGGGTGGATGTTTTGCTGTTCTCCTTCCTACCCTGTTTGTCCTTCAAAAAAAAAGTTGTTTTTATGCCTTTTTTTTTGATGAAGTCGTGCATCTAAAGAGACCAGAGAGCAGATTATTCTTTTCACTGAAGCCGACTAAACACAGAGCACTGAAAATATCATTTTAAGACTTATTATCGTTCATCAAGTCCAAAAGCTTCATCATGTTAATGCCCCCTCCAATTACTGTCATCAGAAAATAATGCCCCCACTTTATGCAGGCAGGTGCATAGTTAAAAAAGCAACGAATTATTAGCATGTTCCATTTTTGAATGTCCAAAATTAATATGCATGAGTTATTCAGCAGGCACAAGAATAGCTTGCTTTTTAGAGTCCTCTTTCTTTCCCCTCCGGTGCCCTTTTACAAAGCAGGAGAAAGTTTCCTCTCAGCCTGGTTCATATTATCAAACTTTCCAATTGAGAGGGCAAAGGTCAAGCTTGTAGAGTGCCGGGGATATTAATCCACTTTAAATTGATACATTATATCATAACAGAATTGTTGGTCGGCCTGTCCACCTGTGATCCACCGTGCCCTTTACCTACCAGCTTTGATTAAATGGAAAATGTCAAATGCTGAAAAGCATTTTATGAATGCTCTTTAGTGAGGTAGGAGCTTAAGGGGCTGAGAGGACGGTGGAGTGGGGCGGTGGGCGGGTAGGCAGAGAGAAGAATGAGTGTTAGGAAATAATGCTGTTGATGGATGTCATTTTTGTGATTATGCTCCGACTATTTCCTCCTTTTAGGAGATTGTTTTTCTTTAAGTGATACAGGAGGACGTATCTCATGTCCCTGGATATACTGAGAAGAAGTCTCTTGCGAGGTGTAACAGTGAATTATTTCTGAATGGGGACAGCATTATTTTGATGGAGGAACATGAGGAAGTCTGGAGGGATGCTTTCATGCTCTGCTGTTTGAAGACGGCGAGGTTTCACAGGGCCAGATGAAAAAATGCTGAGCTGAGATGAAACATTGTATTTGGTAGCTTATCTTTTAGAGTGGGTCAGGTATGAGAAAATGCCGGCTCTGTTTGTTTCATCTCTGTAATTTCTCTCCTTTTACAAACCTCTTAGGATTTTTTTTTTGCAGGCCTATAGCATATTGTATTATCGGAAATTAAAATGTTGTACATTTTTTCTGCTGATAGGAGCCCAGCTTTTGTGATACCCTGTCAAATATCCTGTGAAGTGACACTGAGACATTGAATATCCTGTTAAGTGACCTTTCATCGTGCAGACAAAGTCAGTCAGTCAGTATTGATGGATTTTACATCGTTCAGTTTCTCTTGTCTTTCGAAAAATAGCTGCCCGTTGGCATTATGGGTCTGTTTTTTTGTAGAATATTTTTCAGAACATTACTGCAGATTTGTATTCAACTCATATTGTTTAGGTCAGCAATATAAATCTGTGAAATTCTGTTTATTTTGCAGTTGGTGCGGGCTTGCAAGGTGCTCGAAAGCCCCAAAATAAGTTCAATTACCCAAAAACAAAACAACACAATGGAACTCTGTACGTGGTGTAATTAGTGACAAGGGAAAATGAAAGCAGCAGCACTTATTTATCCGTGTAGGACCTGTACTGTCCAAAAGCTTCTATTCTTGGCAACTAAGCCACTGTAAAGAAAAAAAAAGGTTTTAATTTCCTTACTCAACTTTTTAAAGTAGGACAAAACTTTTTTTTATTCACTTCCTTCATTCTGCCCTTCCAGTCACACACATGCCCTTTGGGAATTCATCTAATTATAGTATAGGTACTGGAGAAATCACAACACTACTTCCAAATGTTCAAACGTGATATCACTGTTTTCTGTCCTCTGCATGTCCTGTAGGTGATAAAGGCCATCGAGGACGGTTTCAGGCTGCCGGCTCCAGTTAACTGCCCTCCGCATCTCCATCAGCTGATGCTGGACTGTTGGCAGAAGGAGAGGACGGAGAGGCCCAGCTTCAGCCAGATCCACTCAGCCCTCAGCAAAAGCATCCGCTCCCCTGATGGCATTGGTTCCTCCACATTGGCGCGCAGGTACGATTTGGAAATGTATTGGCTTAGCAAAATGGCTTTTTTTATCTCCACGAAACCAACCTTATTTCTTCACCTCTAGAACCCTGAGTTCATCCATTACGCTCGCAGAGAGGCCTCTGCCCTCCTTCCCATCCTTTAACTCAGTGGGAGAGTGGCTGGACGCAGTGGACATGGGACGATACAAGGACAACTTCACCGCTGCAGGATACTGCTACTTGGAGTCTGTGGCACGAATGACTGTGCAGTGAGTGTCTTTATACAACTCTGTTTTAGAGATGGTGGTTAAGTGAGATAACAGAACATCAATAACACAATTTACTATTTGAAAACATAAATTATTTGGGGGAAATGTCCACTCGTTGCTTGATATTGTTTTTTTTTAAATTATTGACTATCAGAGAAGATAAATAAATTAGATAAGATAAATTCTGCTAACCCTTGGAGTCTTAAAATGACAGGGGCATTGGGAAAAAGGCTGAGACAATTAGTTATTAAACAAAAAAGATAGGAACAATTCTAATAATTGTAATTTTTTAAGCAATAATCACATCTCTGGTTCTAGCTTCTCAATTGGGGATTTGGGATCTGCTTCTCTTTTTGTCGTATGTAATAAACTGAATAAAAAAAATTGGTTTAAGAGTGTAAGGAATTGATTTTCGACTGCATATTTTACTCTGACTTTAATTCAAGATTTTGGACGTCATGCTTTGACTTAATTTTTTTAAGATTTTGGACAACTCACTATACCATGACATATTTTTCATGTTTTTGGACGTCATACCATTCTATGATTCTTTTTTTATGATTTTGGACGACATACGATACTCAGACTTTTTCCCATGTTTTTGGAAGAGATATTGTAGTATGACTTTCCTTTCAAGGTTTTGGATGACATGCCATGCTATGACATTTTTTTCATTTTTGCAGCGTGCTATACTATGAAGTTTTATCATGATTTTTGATGACATCCTATATAGTGTTTTGGTGATTTTTGACAACATAATATACTATGATATTTTTACGTTTTTTCTTGATTTTTGACGACGTATGACACTGACGTCTGTTCAAGACTTTTGACAACATATGTTACTACGGCATTTTTTGATTAGTTTTGACAACATACTATACTATGGAGTTTTTTCATGATTTTGGATGACATTATGACGTTTTTTCATGACTTGTGACAACATACAACACTGTGATGTCTAATCATAACTTTGTATGGAAGGCTACTATGAGTTTTTTTAATCATTTTTGAAAACACTGGTTTTTGTTGCGATTTTTTTATGACATACTATAGTATGACGTGTTTTCATGGTTTTAGAGAACATATGATACTATGACTTTTTTAGATAATATTTGGCTACATGGTATATTATGAGGTTGATCATTTTTTACGACACTTTAGTATGACGTACACTGTACTATGACGTTTCTTCATTATTTCAAGTGACATACTATAATATGACATTTTTCATCATTTTGGATGACATACTATATGATGATTTTTTTTTAATGATTTCGGTCTACATACTATACTACTACTACTTTTTTCATAATTTCAGACGACAGGCTAAACTATGACGTTTTTTCATCATTTCGGACAGCTCTGCCCTCCACTGGGACAATGTTGGGGGGGACTTTCCAGTTTAAAGTAATACATTTTTTGGCGGCTATAAAGGCAAGATTACAGAACTTACCTTGATAGCAGTTCCCAGAACTAAAGCTCCCAAGTGGGCAGTGACGTACACAGGGCTTTAGATTGATTTTCAAGATCATTGAGGTAAGAGAAAATATTTTCTCCTAGAAAGGGTTAAGTTTACAGCAAGACCATAACATATGAATTAAGGTTTCTTTGTGTCTTTTGCACCTCTAGCATAAAAAGGACATTTCTGAGTGCTTAGTATTCAGTTTTGTAGTATTCAGGAGTATAATATGTTCTATGGAGAATCTTAAATTGTAAAAGTTTGTGTCTCCAATTGTATGATCCAGACCGAACACTGACACAGATCTGTGGCCACTCTTCCACCTCAATGCCTTCCTTGAGGTCAACTTCCCATTTTTTCATTGTAGCCTGGGTGTCCTCTGTGTACGCCTCTAGCAGACCTTGGCAGAGTTTAGTCATGAGTTTATTTGACTTTGCTGATTGTCTTAGTATCTTCTCTGTTACCGATGGCTTTGGTTCTTCCGATGTCTGCTGAGTAGAAAACTTCTTAATTGCAGAAATCTGAGGAACTGTGATGTAGGTACGTCATATTTTTCCTTGATCTGATTAAATGAAAGAAGAGTTACATTATCATACAAACTGGCAAATGTTATGAAGCCTTTTTCTGCCCACTGTTTAGAGATGTTATCAAAAAATATGGAAGGCAATTCTGGATTCTTCCATATGAGACAGTAAGGAGAAATTCAGAAATGTATGCACAGTCCCAAATTCACACCAAATTGAGTGCAAATGGGTTGTTTGTGAGTCTCCTAAGATTTTTCACTCTACAGTAAACGGCATAACCTAAATCCAAAGGTGAGACATCACTGTTTGCTATTCTGACCCATGCACAGGGTAAACCATTGTTTCTGCTGTCTTAACTGGGGAGCCGAGTAACACAGTTTCATATAGGGTAACCCAAGCCCACCTCATTCATAGATAAGAATAAAGATTGGATCCTCAAAAAAGTACAGTCAAAAAAAGAATGTCATTGTAGCGCTCAAAAACAAGCCATATATAGCATTGCATGTCCTTAAATCACAGCGTTATATGTAGGCCTGTAAATAGAAATATCCACAGTAACAGTACTCACGGACATTACTTTTCGACTGAGATAACGCTTCTGAAGGCAACCAGTGGAAGTCCCACTAGGTCTTATTTTGGGCCGAAAATTTAGCTGCTTCTTCTGCTGATCCGAACACAATGTCTTTGTCCTCCAATTTCAAATGACATAATATACTTTGACTTTTTTTTCATGATTTCGTTTGACTTACTGTACTATGACGTTTTTCTTATCATTTCGGACGACTTACAATATTATGACATTTTTTCAGGATTTAGGAAGACATACTATACTGTGACATTTTTCTGTGTTAATGGAGTCGCTCACCCCAGCCAATGACATAGATTATCTTTTTCACTAATCTTCTCATTTCTGTGTCCACAGAGATGTACTGAGCCTTGGCATTACTTCTCTTGATCACCAGAAGCTGATTCTTGCTGCCATCCAGACCCTTAGAGCCCAGGTCATCCAAATGCACGGCCGTGGTGTGCAGGTTTAACAAACAGTTAACACACCTACTCTCACACTGCTGCTGCAGACCCACACGTGTGCAGGTGGGTGATGGGGTGGAGAAGAGGAGAGAGAGAGCTCTTCTAAACTTAAGGAAAGAAGAGTAGATCTTTCAGCTAACTGCACTCTATCTACTCCACGTCCCACACTTTTCTCATGCCTTCCTTGATTCCTTCCTTCCTTTTTTCTACAAATGCCCTCAGACACGAGCAGCGTTCTTGTCGCAATGGGGGCATAGCAGAAGAGTGATGTCACCTGACTTGTTTTCGTGACCTCCATCTGCACTTCAATAACTGTTTCAGCTCCATCTCAGTGGTTCTGGATCAGTGTGTAAAGACAAATGAAATATTGTCTCTAGCAGGACAGGGCTCTGTCTGAAGCTAACCTCTGAGCCGCTGCCGTAAACACAACGGTTATGGACAAGTGCTCAAAGAAACATTTACATTTTGGGGAAAATTTCCCCTTACCACAACAGTGTTTCACTTCAAAAACAATATGTCGTCAAAGCCAGGAACTATTTTACTGGCCATGGATCAAATTACTCTCCCATCAGAACTTGCACAGCTGATTTACTACAAAGATACAGAGTCATATCATTGTACGTCGGAGCTGATCTCATATCAGATGACAACAAAACAATTCTGAAGATTAAACATGGCAGCAGTAGCTTAAGAAGACTGTGCTGTCCCATGTCAAGCGTCCAGGAAAAGTGAGGTTAGAGGAGTTGGACAAGGCCTCAACAAAGGCTAAACCAACAGGGCTAGCATACAGTATAGTCTTATATACAGTATATAAAGTGTGCTGACAGGATGAACGCAGCTGATGGCATACTATACTTTCAGGAACATGAACCTGATTCTTTTTTTCTCTGGAGCTACTGATGGTTAAACAAAAGGTGCAGGATACAATTGTAAAGGGTGCAACGTGTGTTTGATTGTTCATTAATTTGGTGGTTGTCGTCTGTTTTGCTACTTTCAATTGGTTCTTTTTTCCCCTCTTTTCTCTCCGTCTGTTTTTGCATTTAAAACATCTAATTTTCCCTTTCGTCTGCAGGATTTTGTCTTGGTATCATAATCCTCCTCTCCAAAGCCTCTCTCACTACCGTGTTTAATTCTCTGTACAGAGCACAGGCCAACTCTGGAAGATGGCCTGTTTCAGATATTTATCCATATTTATTTATGTTTACAGACTGAACCTCCGCAGAAAGGAGGTCAAAGGGGTTTATTTAACTAAAAAAACTAAAAAAAAAAAATTAAGCAAAGCGGTTGTCTCTTCTTGTTTTGTTTCTATTTTGTTGAATTATTATAGGACTCTGAGTTTATACCTAAACAATTTGGGGTTTTTTTTTAAAACAGGAAGGGAGAGGAACACTGGAGGGTTTTCACTGTCAGCACACAGTATCTGTGTATTCTTGAACACTGGAGTTAGTACAGTTAATTTTAGGTCCATTATCATTGGATTTGCTGTATACATTACAGCGGGTGTGTTGCAGTACGGCTACAGTATTACAGAATGTCATGTTTTTGTAGCTGTTAAATCATGGTATATTTATGTTGCTGTTGATATCATGCTCTGCCATACTACGTTGTTGCACTTTTTCCCCTGATAACTCCCAGAATTCTCTCTGTACAGTGGTTGGCCCC
This sequence comes from Plectropomus leopardus, assembly GCF_008729295.1. Classification (NCBI taxonomy): domain Eukaryota; kingdom Metazoa; phylum Chordata; class Actinopteri; order Perciformes; family Serranidae; genus Plectropomus; species Plectropomus leopardus. The sequence continues at coordinate 6,647,560 of NC_056480.1, forward strand.
TTGCCTTTTCTGTCCTATTTCAATACAGGAGGAAGTTTATGGGGACATTATTTTATTAGCATACATTTTCACACTAAAAGGCACCACCATTTTTGACGGGAATATTGTAACTGGTTTGTATTTGGTACAAAATAAGTTTTTTGTTCTTCCTTGTACTCTCCTCCTCCCTCCGTAACTGGTTTGTTAAATTAAATATTCTCATATGTCCTTACAGATGTTATCACGCACATGTTAACATATCCGAGCAAACACTAATGGTCCGTACACACACTACAAAGACACACACATGCAGTTGCTGACACATAACAAGCTGGACCTCATTGCCACGATGAATGAAAAGTTGTTTCCCTTCCCTATCCCCCTCTCCGTTACTGTGACCATTATGATATATGTTTAATACTGTAAATATGTATTTGAAAATGCTAAATCTATTTTTATAATTTGTTTGAAGAATAATGTGTTGAATATAATATCTGCTCACTGTGTAAGGGTTTTATTTGTTTTAATTTAGGGCCATAGCCAAGAAACAGTGTTTGGAATATAAAACAACAAAAAAAAGTTTCTTTTTTTTTCGTTAGTTTTTTGATGATTTTTACCTGTTAGAAGAAACTCTGATGGCTGTTGCAATTGAAATGTGTTATTAAAAAATCTAAAAGAGAAGGAAATTATCTTCTCCTTGACTTCTCTTTGGGGATTTTTATGACATTTTTTTCCATATTCTACTATGATAGTTTTCTGTGACATTTCAGACAACATACTATACTACGACGTTTTTCTTATCATTTCGGTCTACATACTATACTATGATGTTTTCATCATTTTGATGAAAATCATATTATCGTGAAAATCACGATAATATGACATGCTATACTATGTGGTTTTCAGCAGTTTTTTCGACATGTCATATTTTGACATTTTTCGACATACTTAGTATTCCTTGGTCTTTTTTTTTGACATGCCATATTATGGTATTTTTAGCCGCTTTGCATTATTCTATGCTATGACGTGTTTCAGCATACTATTTTATGCAGTTTTCAGCTGTATTTGGGACATGTCATTTTTGACATTTTATGCCATACTATAGCCTTTCTTCTGGGGAATCTTTTCACCATGCCATATTATGGTATTTTTGGCCATTTTTGCAACATGCTATGCTATGGCATGTCTCAGAAAGCTCTTTCATGCAGTTCTCAGCTGTTTTTAGGATATGTCATTTTTGACAATTTGGGTTCACCACCCATAGGAGGGGCCAAAGGGGTTGGGTGCAATATGAGTTGGGCAGCAGCCGAAGGCGGGGACCTTGGCGGTCCGATCCTCGGCTGCTGAAGCTAGCTCCGAGGACGTGGAATGTCACCTCTCTGATGGGGAAGAAGCCTGAGCTGGTGTGCGAGGTTGAGAAATTCCGACTAGATGTAGTCGGCCTCATCTCAACACATAACATGGGCTCCAGAACCAGTCTTCTCGAGAGGGGTTGGACTCTCTTCCACTCTGGAGTTGCCACCTGTGAGAGGCGCCGGGCAGGGGTGGCAATACTTATTGCCTCCCTTGGGGAGTCCTGTGGGGGGTTCTCTGGGAGTATGGGGTATCGGACCCCCTGCTACGGGCCGTCCGTTCCCTGTATGACCTGTGCCGGGGCTTGGTCTGCATTGCCGGCAGTAAGTCTGACTTGTTTCCAGTGAGGGTTGGACTTCACCAGGGCTGCCCTTTGTCACCGATTCAGGCAGAATTTATGGGCGCAGCCAGGGTGTTGAGGGGGCCTGGTTTGGTGACCTCAGGATTGGGTCGCTGCTTTTTGCAGATGATGTGGTCCTGTTAGCTTCATCAGGCCGTGACCTTCAGCTCTCACTGGATCGATTTGCAGCCGAGTGTGAAGCGGCCGGGATGAGAATCAGCACCTCCGAATCCAAGGCCATGGTTCTCAGCCGGAAAAGGGTGGAGTGCCCAGATCGGGGAGGAGATCCTGCCCCAAGTGGAAGAGTTTAGGTATCTTGAGCTCTTGTTCACAAGTGAGGGAAGGATTGAGCGGGAGATTGACAGGTGTGGTGCGGCATCTGCAGTAATGCGGACTCTGCACCGATCGGTCATGGTGAAGAGGCAGCTGAGCCGAAAGGCAAAGCTCTCGATTTACTGGACGTTCTTCATTCCTACCCTCACCTTTGGTCACAAGCTTTGGGTAGTCACCGAAAAAACAAGATCGTGGGTACAAGCGGCTGAAATGAGCTTCCTCCGTAGGGTGGATGGGCTCTCCCTTAGAGATAGGGTGAGAAGCCCTGTCATCCTGGAGGAGCTCGGAGTGGAGCCGCTGCTCCTCCGCGTTGAGAAGAGCCAATTGAGGTGGCTCGGGAATCTAATAAGGATGCCTGCTGGACCCCTCCCTGGTAAGGTGTTCAGGGCACGTCCTACCAGTAGGAGACCCCGGGGAAGACCCAAGACACACTGGAGAGACTATGTCTCCCAGCTGGCCTGGGAATGCTTCGGGATCCCCCAGGAAAAGCTGGACGAAGTGGCCGGGTAAAGGGAAGTCTGGGCTTCCCTGCTTAGAGTGCTGCCCCCACGACCCGACCCCGGATAAGCAGTAGAAGATAGATGGATGGATAGCCTTGCTTTTTTCGATGTGCTATTTTATTTTGTTTTTCGCCCTTTTTGGAACATTCCATGCTACGGCGTGTCTCAGCACACTGCAGTTTTCAGCTGGGATGTTTTTGCAACATTGTGTGTGTCTCAGCGTACCATTTTATTCAGATTTCAGTTGTTTTCAGCATCTTTTGGGAGATGTCATTTTTTGACAATTTTTGCCATACTGTAGCCTTGCTAGCATAGAATGTTGCAAAAACAGCCGAAAACAACATAAAATGGCATGTCGAAGAAATGACCCAAAAAGCAAAGCTATAGTATGGCAAAAGTTGTCAAAAATGGCATCTCCCAAAAACTGCTGGAAACAGCTTAAAACTGCATAAAAGAGCGTGCTGAGACACGCCATAGCATAGAATGTTGCAGAAACGGCCCAAAACAACATAAAATGGCATGTTGAAAAAATGACCCAAAAAGCAAGGCTATAGTATGGCAAAAGTTGTCAAAAATGGCATCTCCCAAAAACTGCTGGAAACAGCTTAAAACTGCATAAAAGAGCGTGCTGAGACACGCCATAGCATAGAATGTTGCAGAAATGGCCAAAAAACAACATAAAATGGCATGTTGAAAAAATGACCCAAAAAGCAAGGCTATAGTATGGCAAAAGTTGTCAAAAATGGCATCTCCCAAAAACTGCTGGAAACAGCTTAAAACTGCATAAAAGAGCGTGCTGAGACACGCCATAGCATAAATTGCAAAAATGGCCCAAAAAAAACAACATAAAATGGCATGTTGAAAAAAAAATGACCCAAAAAGCAAGGCTATAGTATGGCAAAAGTTGTCAAAAATGGCATCTCCCAAAAACTGCTGAAAACAGCTTAAAACTGCATAAAAGAGCGTGCTGAGACACGCCATAGCATAGAATGTTGCAGAAATGGCCCAAAACAACATAAAATGGCATGTTGAAAAAATGACCCAAAAAGCAAGGCTATAGTATGGCAAAAGTTGTCAAAAATGGCATCTCCCAAAAACTGCTGGAAACAGCTTAAAACTGCATAAAAGAGCGTGCTGAGACACGCCATAGCATAGAATGTTGCAAAATGGCCCAAAACAACATAAAATGGCATGTTGAAAAAATGACCCAAAAAGCAAGGCTATAGTATGGCAAAAGTTGTCAAAAATGGCATCTCCCAAAAACTGCTGGAAACAGCTTAAAACTGCATAAAAGAGCGTGCTGAGACACGCCATAGCATAGAATGTTGCAAAAACGGCCCAAAACAACATAAAATGGCATGTTGAAAAAATGACCCAAAAAGCAAGGCTATAGTATGGCAAAAGTTGTCAAAAATGGCATCTCCCAAAAACTGCTGGAAAACAGCTTAAAACTGCATAAAAGAGCGTGCTGAGACACGCCATAGCATAGAATGTTGCAAAACGGCCCAAAACAACATAAAATGGCATGTTGAAAAAATGACCCAAAAAGCAAGGCTATAGTATGGCAAAAGTTGTCAAAAATGGCATCTCCCAAAAACTGCTGGAAACAGCTTAAAACTGCATAAAAGAGCGTGCTGAGACACGCCATAGCATAGAATGTTGCAGAAATGGCCCAAAACAACATAAAATGGCATGTTGAAAAAATGAACCAAAAAGCAAGGCTATAGTATGGCAAAAGTTGTCAAAAATGGCATCTCCCAAAAACTGCTGGAAACAGCTTAAAACTGCATAAAAGAGCGTGCTGAGACACGCCATAGCATAGAATGTTGCAGAAATGGCCCAAAACAACATAAAATGGCATGTTGAAAAAAATGACCCAAAAAGCAAGGCTATAGTATGGCAAAAGTTGTCAAAAATGGCATCTCCCAAAAACTGCTGGAAACAGCTTAAAACTGCATAAAAGAGCGTGCTGAGACACGCCATAGCATAGAATGTTACAGAAATGGCCCAAAACAACATAAAATGGCATGTTGAAAAAATGAACCAAAAAGCAAGGCTATAGTATGGCAAAAGTTGTCAAAAATGGCATCTCCCAAAAACTGCTGGAAACAGCTTAAAACTGCATAAAAGAGCGTGCTGAGACACGCCATAGCATAGAATGTTGCAGAAATGGCCCAAAACAACATAAAATGGCATGTTGAAAAAATGACCCAAAAAGCAAGGCTATAGTATGGCAAAAGTTGTCAAAAATGGCATCTCCCAAAAACTGCTGGAAACAGCTTAAAACTGCATAAAAGAGCGTGCTGAGACACGCCATAGCATAGAATGTTGCAAAATGGCCCAAAACAACATAAAATGGCATGTTGAAAAAATGACCCAAAAAGCAAGGCTATAGTATGGCAAAAGTTGTCAAAAATGGCATCTCCCAAAAACTGCTGGAAACAGCTTAAAACTGCATAAAAGAGCGTGCTGAGACACGCCATAGCATAGAATGTTGCAGAAATGGCCCAAAACAACATAAAATGGCATGTTGAAAAAATGACCCAAAAAGCAAGGCTATAGTATGGCAAAAGTTGTCAAAAATGGCATCTCCCAAAAACTGCTGGAAACAGCTTAAAACTGCATAAAAGAGCGTGCTGAGACACGCCATAGCATAGAATGTTACAGAAATGGCCCAAAACAACATAAAATGGCATGTTGAAAAAAATGACCCAAAAAGCAAGGCTATAGTATGGCAAAAGTTGTCAAAAATGGCATCTCCCAAAAACTGCTGGAAACAGCTTAAAACTGCATAAAAGAGCGTGCTGAGACACGCCATAGCATAGAATGTTGCAGAAATGGCCCAAAACAACATAAAATGGCATGTTGAAAAAATGAACCAAAAAGCAAGGCTATAGTATGGCAAAAGTTGTCAAAAATGGCATCTCCCAAAAACTGCTCAAAACAGCTTAAAACTGCATAAAAGAGCGTGCTGAGACACGCCATAGCATAGAATGTTGCAAAATGGCCCAAAACAACATAAAATGGCATGTTGAAAAAATGACCCAAAAAGCAAGGCTATAGTATGGCAAAAGTTGTCAAAAATGGCATCTCCCAAAAACTGCTGGAAACAGCTTAAAACTGCATAAAAGAGCGTGCTGAGACACACCATAGCATAGAATGTTGCAGAAAACGGCCCAAAACAACATAAAATGGCATGTTGAAAAAATGAACCAAAAAGCAAGGCTATAGTATGGCAAAAGTTGTCAAAAATGGCATCTCCCAAAAACTGCTGGAAAACAGCTTAAAACTGCATAAAAGAGCGTGCTGAGACACGCCATAGCATAGAATGTTGCAGAAACGGCCCAAAACAACATAAAATGGCATGTTGAAAAAATGAACCAAAAAGCAAGGCTATAGTATGGCAAAAGTTGTCAAAAATGGCATCTCCCAAAAACTGCTGGAAACAGCTTAAAACTGCATAAAAGAGCGTGCTGAGACATGCCATAGCATAGAATGTTGCAGAAATGGCCCAAAACAACATAAAATGGCATGTTGAAAAAATGACACAAAAAGCAAGGCTATAGTATGGCAAAAGTTGTCAAAAATGGCATCTCCCAAAAACTGCTGAAAACAGCTTAAAACTGCATAAAAGAGCGTGCTGAGACACGCCATAGCATAGAATGTTGCAGAAACGGCCCAAAACAACATAAAATGGCATGTTGAAAAAATGACCCAAAAAGCAAGGCTATAGTATGGCAAAAGTTGTCAAAAATGGCATCTCCCAAAAACTGCTGAAAACAGCTTAAAACTGCATAAAAGAGCGTGCTGAGACACGCCATAGCATAGAATGTTGCAGAAACGGCAAAAAAACAACATAAAATGGCATGTTGAAAAAATGAACCAAAAAGCAAGGCTATAGTATGACAAAAGTTGTCAAAAATGGCATCTCCCAAAAAACTGCTGGAAACAGCTTAAAACTGCATAAAAGAGCGTGCTGAGACACACCATAGCATAGAATGTTGCAGAAATGGCCCAAAACAACATAAAATGGCATGTTGAAAAAATGACCCAAAAAGCAAGGCTATAGTATGGCAAAAGTTGTCAAAAATGGCATCTCCCAAAAACTGCTGGAAAACAGCTTAAAACTGCATAAAAGAGCGTGCTGAGACACGCCATAGCATAGAATGTGGCAGAAACGGCCCAAAACAACATAAAATGGCATGTTGAAAAAATGACCAAAAAGCAAGGGCTATAGTCATTCAGTCATTTTCTGTAACCGCTTGTTCTCGTAAGGGTTGCGGGGGGGGGGGGGGGGGGGGGGGGGCAATCCCAGTTGTCAGCTATAGTATGACAAAAAATGTCAAAATATGACGTTCCGACAACAGCTGAAAACCCAATAAAATGGCCAAAAATGTGAAATTTTGACATGTCAAAATATCGATGAAAACAACAAGACATGTCATAGTAAACAATGTTGGGAGGTAAGGCCAAAACGTCATAATTTAGCATGGCGAAAAAAATAGCCAAAAACGACATAGCATAGTATGTCAAGTCTAATTTTGACATGTCAAAAAAACTGATGAAAACAACATATAGCTTGTAGAAACATGTCATATTATAAAATTCGGGAAAAAAGGCCAAAAACATCATAATTTAGCATGTCAAAAAAAAGGGTAAAAACACCATAGTACAGTATGGCGAAAAACGTCCAATTTTGACATGTCAAAAAATGGCGGAAAACGACATATTATAGCTTGTAGAGACACGTCACAGTATACAATGTTGGAAAAAAGGCCCAAAACATCACAATTAAGCATGTCGAAGAAATGGCCAAAAACACCATAATGTAGTATGTGGAAGATCCCTTGCATGTTGAAAAAAAAAACGGCCAAAAAAGCCCTTCGAAAAAACAGCTGAAACCACATGGTATAGCATGTTGAGACACGTCTGTTCTATTTTTGACATTTTTGACATGATTTTGGTTGACATACTATACTGTGACATTTTATCTCATGATTTCAATCAACATATTACACTATGGCATTTTTTTCAGCATTTTGGTCAACATTCTATACTGACTCTTTTTCATCCTTTCGGATGACATACTATACTATCACGTTTTTTCATCATTTCGGTTGATAAACTATACTATGACGCTTTTTTCATTAATTGGGGTCGACATACTATGCTGTAATTCATTTTCATAATTTCAGACGACATACTATGATATTTTTTTGAACATTTTGGACAACATACATACTATGACATTTTTTTCATAATGTCAGTCGATATACTATACTATGGCAGCTCTGTAATCATGTGGTTCCAGTGGCTGGCCTTAATCATTTTTAATGTGGTAAACTTGGCTTGAGTTTGATTCCTCCATTTCTTTCTCTTCCAATGAAGAGCTGAGATGAGATCACAATGACAGCTTATCAGGCTTTGTTTCATTCAGAGTCTCTTTGTCCTACAGTCTCTCTCACGCAAAGTCCTTTGGTTCTAAATTGTCTTTTAGGACACATGTCACACGTGCTCTTTTAAAAGTTCTCTCTTTCAAGGTTGATTAACAGCAGCTCTCAGCATCTCAGGGCTGCAGCACAAGCAGACAGACAAAGTATTAAAGTACTTCATATGACCGAAGGTCTATCAAAGAAAACCCATGATTAGAAAATCACAATTAGCATGATTACCAAACAATATAGCATCTGCAAACAACAGCATATAGGAAGGATAATTAAGCTACAGATAAAGAGATGCATATCAAAACTCTGTATTAAGATTCTTTCCATTCAGTGTGAAGCACACTGCTGGCAGAGGGGGTTATGAAAGGTCTCTCTCTCTCTCTCACACACACACACACGCACGCACACGCACACGCACACACATGCACACACACATACACAGACACAGCTTGTGTTTGTGCAGAACTTTTCAGACAACTATGCCATCATGGGCTGCATCAGCAGGGGTCAGGAGGCTGAGTACAGACAGGTTTGTGGAGAGGTGTGGACTAAACCACCTGCAACTCAACATCACAAAGACAAAGGAGTTGTTGGTGGACTTTAGGAAACAAAGTACCCGTCCAAACCGAGTCACCATCAACGGATCAGAGGTGGACAATGTGGATGAGTACAAGTGCCTGGGCGTCCATATAGACAATAACCTGGACTGGACTAAAAACACAGATGCTGTGTACAAGAAAGGTCAGAGTAGGCTGTAAATTCTCAGGAGACTCAGATCTTTCAATGTCTGCAGAACCATGCTGCAGATGTTCTGTCACTCAGTGGTGGCCAGCGTTATCTATGCTGTAGTGTGCTGGGGCAGCAGGCTGAAAGCCACTGACGCTTGCAGAGTTGGTTCTGTCCTAAGGGTGGAACTGCAGTCTTTATTGGAGGTATCAAAGAGGAGGATGTTGAGGAAACTGCTCAGTATAATGGACAACATCGCTCACCCCCTGCATGCCACACTGGAGTTCTATAAAGCACCTTCAGCTGTACACTGAGAACACCGAGGAGAACCACAGAACGCCACAGCAGGTCTTTTCTACCTGTGGCAATCAAACTGTATAACTCCTCCCCCTTCTGCAGTAAGGAATACTAGTATTTTTGGTGTAATAGTACTTATGTTAACATGCAATTTTTAATTCCAGGTGCGATATTGCATTGCATTGACTAGAACGTCTGCAGTGGGTTTCAGAGGCCGTGCTGCGGCCGTTACAATGCTGCTGACAGACCTGGTAAAATTTAGGGGTTACTATACTGTGACGTTTTGTGAAATTTTGGACGACATACTGCTTTATGTTGTTTTTGAGTCATTTTTGACGTCATTCTATGCTATGTCATTTTTTTGACATTTCTGACAACATAATAAATTGACATTTTCATGACAGTTCAGATGACATAGTACACTATGATGTTTTTGTGACATTTTGGAGGACATAGTACACAATGGCCTTTTTTGACATTTTGGATCACATACTATAATTAAAGGTACTATGACATTTTTATTACATTTTGGACACTTTCTATACGATGACATTTTCATGAGAATTTGGACGCTATACCATACTATAACATTTTATTTGACTTTTTCGTTGACATACTATACTAGGACATTTTAATGACATTTTGGACAATATAATATACTGTGAAAATGTACATGATATGTGATAATGGTACACTATACTATGACACTTTTATGACATGCCATGCTACAGCAATTTTTGGTCATTTTTGTAATTGTCTTCCTTTTTGGGATTGCAAATTTGCAATAAAGCCTGACCTACACTGACCTATACTGTCTAGAAAAATAAAATGATTTGCCTTTTCTTTCATAAATGCATAATAATTGTTACCAATATATGTTATGAGCAGGACATCTTACTTAAAAAATTTTTAAATAAATACATCAGTCATTGCTTTCTTGTGAACAAATGAAACAGTTGCGATTCAAATATTGTGTTTTTTGGGTGAAACGACCCTCTTAAAGAATTTTGCAGTCGGTTTCAGAGTCTTGCCTCAGGGAACAGGTTAGCTAAATGCTTAAGGTGCACAGGTTATAAATGATAAACTCCAATTATACCATCTACCCTTTAACTTCCAATACAAAGAAATGAACTGTCGGCCTCTAGAGCTAAATCAGCTTTCTAACCTTAAAGCTACCCGGGCCTCTTGTACTACTTACTTATCGGTGTGTTACGAGTTTAATGCCGTGTATCCTCTGAAAGAATTCAACTTTCAGTTACCTCTCCTAGCATGTTTCTGTGGTTCACAGTTATCTTTCTTCTCTATCATGTGAACTTATTAAGTCTGTCACTCTGGTACGGAGGTTATATTACTTACTGTTTTATTACACAACGCCCACCTTTACTCTAACACTGAGCGTATGGGAAATTATTGTAAATGCAAATTAACTTAGCGTGGGATTGCTGTGGGCAACTGCGTGGGTGTAGAAGTGAGTGAGCTGCTCCGTGTGTGTGTTCACAATACTGTGTGTAAGTGCATATTTTGTATGTGCGAATGTACTCCCAAGTTTGATGACAGTCCTGGGCATACATTTGAGAATGAGATCTTTTTATTTATCTCACACAGTTGCAGCAGCAATCCATACTTTTTATATTAAATTCTTATTGGAGTTGAGGATTGGAGTTTGAGACTTAATGAGTTTCATCTCAGAGCCATCGCTGGCTCCAGCTTTCGAAACCTCCCACGCAATCAAACATCACCTCCTTCAGATGCTGCTTAGCAGACCTCAGCTAAGCAGCATTTGAACTCCTGCTGCAGTAACACTGGATTTGGATAATCATTATTGGAAGCTTAAGAGTAAATTTCTTGCTTGCATTCAAGATGTAACATGATAAGGAAAACATAAAAAATCTTAATTGCATGCCAGGCTCATTAAGATTATGTGACTGAAACACCCAGATTGTAACTGGTGCCTTTAAAGAAATGGTTACGCATGTATTTACTGTGATTGACAAATGCAAAAATAAAAATAAAAAATCTGACTAAAAAGCTCCAGTTCTAGGCAGATTGCAGTACTGGGGACATAAACTCAAAACCAAAATATAGCTGTAAAAAACCATGTTGCGAGCTCTAATCTACATAATATAAATCATGAAATCCTAATAGCCTTGACACTTGACTCCTTCCTGCTCTGGGTCATGATCCATCTTTGAAGCTGCACACATGCTAAATGAACCGAATAGAGGGCCTAATCAACTGCTCTCTGCCTGCTTTTCCCTTGTGGTACAATATAATAAAGGCCGTTAGTGTGAGTGTGATGTCTTAGTATGCAAACAACATATTCCACAGTTACTCTCCTCAGTGGCAAGGAGGGGTTTGTGTTACTTGGTATTTTATCAGGCTTCTCAGGGTTTGAGCGTAAATCTTCAGTCAGATTTGCCTGTTTATTCACTGTAAATGAGACTGGGACAGGGAGACGGGCAGGGATTCTTCCAAGAGATTACAGCAAATCATGTTTCAAATTGCAAAATATAGATTGTTGTAACTGAAATCCATCACTTTTTGAAAATCAAGACTTTACTCAAGATGCATTTTAGGCCTTAAAATAATGAAAAAATGTACCATTGACCAATGGGTGACAAAATTTGATCTGTAATCATTATGTTATTTCTACATTTATTGATAAGGCAATCTATCATTGTTGGCTCCCGCTTCTAAAATCAGATGATTTGCTGCTTCTTCTCCATTTTATATAATTATAATCGCAAATTTCCCTGTTGTAGGACTTTGATATCTTAATTATAAATTAAGCACAGTTTAATTTTTGAATATTTGTTTGACTACACATTGACTTCGCAATTTAAAGACCTTACTTTTATTTCTAAGAACTGGTAAGGAGCGTTTTTCACTATTTTGTAACATAGAAACTAACCAACAAATTACTCAATTGTGAACATAATTTTTAGATTAATAAAAGAAAAAAAAAAAACCTGATATACTCCATACATAACAAGCTTTTTTTTTTAGCAAAAAACCCTTACTACTATAAGGTGCAGCCTTGTGATAGTAGATACAACCATAATAAAAGACACATTTACAGTTGTAAAAGAACTAGTAAGAGTCAAGAAATGTAAAAGGAAGAAATGTCAAAGTGAAAGACGTAAAAGAATTCAAAGAGGCACATGGGAAAGCAGACAACACCTCTGTAAAGACATTAGTGATTCCCAGCTGTGTGTTGAGAGCCCTCTCCCCTTCTTGTCCTCCCTCTATCCCTCGCTCCCTCCGCTCCGTGTGAAGATTAAAGCAAGCAGCATAAAGGGGAGCGCAGTCCACCTCTAAGCTACTGTGAAGGGGAAACTTCCCCCAGCACAAAAGTTCTGCTCTCCGCTCTTTGCCGAAGCGTGCCGCAGCTCAAATCGGCTTTGAGAAATTAATCCCTGCATTATGGAGGGAGTAAAGTAAACAAACGGAGGACAGGATGGGGACCTGCGAGTGTGAGACGGTGAAGCTTTTGTAGGTAAAAGCTTGTGTTTCTCCAGAGAAAAAACAGAGCTGCGAGGGCTGTGTGTGTACAGTGAGAAGGAAAGATTGAGCTCAAGAGGTGATGGGGGGGTGAATGCAGGAAATGAAGCAGCAAAAGCCTGCTCAATCCTCAGGGACGCTCCTGGGAGAAGAGCGTCGCAGCCTTTTGGCTGCATGGTCTTAAACCTCTCTCTCTGTCTCTCATATGTCCAGCTTATTACTGGCTTTGTCTTCCCCGGCTTCATTCAACCACTTTGCCCCTGTGGCAAAGAGTCATTGTCTGCAAATCCTCCTCCTGCAGTCGTCTCTACTTTCCCCTCTCCTTTTCCCATCCTATCTCTCCACTGAGAGGGTACTTAGATAAGGCCCCGGGTTCAGTCTGACGAAATCAGAACTTCCCACTGAGCAGAGATTAAACTCTGAGTGACCGAACGGACAGCTTCCCTCACTCTCTGTGGTTGGCTGGCAGAGAGTTTCTATCTCTTCTCTTTTTTTTTGACAGTTTAAACACCCGTCTGTCTGGGTGCCTCCCGAGACTCTCCATAAGTGCACTTTCAGTCTCTCTCCGCTTGTCTGCTTGTTGCCTCTCGCTGTCTCGCCATATATCCGATCATCACTCTCCATCTCTCTCAACTTTTCTGCACATACTTTGAAGATCTCCACACATCGTCTGACTCCCTTCACCTGCATCTTCCTACACAAGTACAAGTCCGCCCCCTTATATAAGTCCTCACTCTTTGGTGTTTATTTCTGATGTTTTATACAGCTTGTCTCTATCTGCCAGTGTTTTGATCCTTCCCACCAACCACCAGGCACACAGACCAGCAGACACACAATATGCAGGATTTAGAGAAGTGCATCTGCTGTTTATATTTTCCCCCTCACAATCCCCCAAAACGAAGCAGCCGAGCAGAATGACACCACACTGACACCCAGCCTTTGACCTTGAGGTGTTAGTAGATGGTTGAGCCTGCAGGGGTTTTATTTTGTGGTCCCATACTGCCTCTTCATGGAAGATGTGAGAACTGCACCCTACAGAAAAAAGCTCTCTTTCCAGTGTTGTGTGAAAGACAGTTTCCCTGCCAATACGTTTTCTTTCTTCAGTTCTAATTATGTTATTGTGCATTTTCTTTACTTTTCTAATGACCAAATTAACATCTGGCCGAGGGACAACCGTTGAAAACTGGGCTTCTGGCTAACACTGGCACATTTTGATTTAATTTAATTTCAATTTTATTTATAAAACACAATATCACAGATCACAATATGCCTCAGAGGGGTTAACAAGAAACAACATTCCTCTTTTTAGATGGGTAAAACTTTTTTAGCTTTTATCTTTAAAACATCATTTTTGATACTGAATTACTGTTACTTTTACTCTTTTAAATAAAATGCTTCTGAATACTTCTTCACCAATTATGCTGAACAACACATATCTAATTTGATCTTGTTTAGAAAACAATATTTACATTTGGAATATTATGGGTTACAACACAGATTTTATTCAAATTCTTTTGTTCAATGTTAATATTCAGTATCAAATGTAAAGCATGCAATTAAAACAAACTCAATATTTTAGTGCATTTGACTGGTTAAGGTAATCTACAGTCAAGAGTTGTTTCAAAAAGGCACTTTACCTTGCATATCTTTTTTTTCACACTAGTTGCTGGTAAAACTGTATTTTCTTAACAATAAAGAGCCAAAATCATTAATCCCTTGAATACCCTCCTTTACCTTTACCTTTACCGTGTATATCCTTAACATCATCATCTCTTTAATCATTCCAGCTGAGCCCAAGTGTCTCAGCGATGAAGGAGAAGATGTGTGTGTCCTCCAAGATGGCTTTGGAGGTGGGTTTCCCTGCACCGTGCCCACTGCGGATGTCTACCCTGACCATCAGAGGCTGACGCTGCACAGAACTGCTGCCCACTCCGTGCTGCAAAGCAGCGCAGTACTTCAGAGTGTGGAGAGGCACCACACGATCATCGTGATCTGCTGTCAGAAGCAGGACAGCAGGGTATGGAGGGCCAGAGTAAGGTGGCTGAGGGAGATTATGAAGAGGAGAATACCTGGAGAGAAGGTGAGACAGACAAGTTCGAAGGAAACTGTGAGGAAATCAGAGAGAAAACAGAATATGGGAGAGATTCCTGAACTTAAATGTGTCTCAGATGCTCTGCTGCTAATTTTTTGATGTATGTGGGAGAGTGCAAAGTTGGGAGGAAACCAACACAAACTTAACACCCAACTCACAATGACTCCTTACACCAACATACAGTTCTTCTGTCTGAAGAGTCAGATTGAAGAAAATACTGAACTGAGTGAATACAAAATGACAACAAATGATGAGGGATATGAAAAGAGATGTGCCCCGAGTCTGCTGGATCCCAACCTAGGGGTCCAGACCCCTATTAGGTGTTACCAGAGCTTCACAGGGGGCTGCGAGGCCTTCTTGATTTAAAGTTATGTTTAAAAAAAAACCCAAAAGCATAAAAAATATGCAGTTCTGACTTTTTAATGAAAACTGAATGAAATTGTTATATTTAAAGTTTAAATTATTATTTAAGATATAAAATGAAAAAAAATTATATAATATTTACAGAAAAAACTCTGCTCAAAATTTATGCAAATTGCTCAATTACAAAAAATTCATAGTTTTATTTACTATTTAAGTTATTGTAGAGTTTATCAGTTGTTCAGTACTGTTATGAATTGAGTATAATATGAAAATCAGTAAAATATATCACTTAGGGTCAACAGTTAACTTAGTGATAGTAAAGAGGTTTGGCACTAAATCCAGCAACAAGACAAGTCCGCCTGTCTGATTGTACCAACATAGAAACAGATCAGACCATCAAACAACAATTTCCTTGCTAGTTTATGCCACAATCAGAGCAGCAACGGCAACAAAATGCACTTTTGGATGAGATGGTGGATGGAGGGATGTGGGCAACACGGACTAAAAACTTTGCAGAAGAGCAGGAGGTGAGTGAGCCTCAGGTGAGTTGTAGCTTTGCACAGAAATCTGGATGAACTGTGTTATAACCTGGCTCTCATTTTCGGCACAGTGCACTATTTTATTGTTTGCTTGCAGTTTTTGGTTACTTTTTAACTTTTCTTTTTTTTTTAGTCACTTCTTCCATATTGTTGGTTCTGATTCAAGCTGTAGAAATGTTAATGTGTTCTTAATGTGAATGACAGGGAGCAAACTGATTGGGAAATAACTTATAAGAATCATGAAATGCTCAGATCTCAGATTTCTTCCTTTATGGCTACTTTTATATATTCTGTTTTATTATTTAGTCAATTTTATTGCCTATTTTATAGTTTATATTCTATTCTTATGTAAATTTTTGATGAGCGGTGATACGTTTTCTGTGTGTGCAGCATGGATGTGTGTGTTTTGTCGTACTTGATGAGCCAGTTGAACTGCTCTGGGTCGTCAGCACAGCCGTAGTCAGTGGTCCAGGCGTGTCCGATGGTGAATTTGTGGAATTTCAACATGTCCATCACCCCCACCTCCGCCACAGCACAGCCAAACAGGTCCGGACGCTGGTTCACGCATGCAGCTGTGCGTTTATGAGAAATTTGTGTCACATTTTTCATTTGCTTTCTAACACACACACACACACACACACACACACTTCCCCTTTACTTCACACAATCACTCCTAAATGGCCACTTACACACCAGGGAAGAAGGCATTAGTTGGGTTTGTGCGGTGCCATATGGCAGCCAGCCTTTGGTAAATGATGTGACTAAGCACTGTTTAATGTGCTGTTTAATGGCTAAATTAATTGAAGCTAAGCAGCTAACTACTGTTTGATGAATTTGACATTTGCAATATTGCCAAAAATGTAATTAAAAGAATACAATGTATGGCGATCAATGCAGCTGAGACGAGCAACGGACCAGTGATCTTAGCTGGCTCTAAGTGGGCTTTGAAAGGTGCGAAAACATGGAGGTTTACAGTAAATGGATTATGAGTTGCCTTGAAGGTTGAACTGCACTGGAAATAGGAGCTAAACTGTCGAGGTAGAGGTAAAGCTCCATTAACACATTTAAGCTATAAAAATGAAGAACAGGATTCCTCCACCTCCGCTGAGCGAGAGTGCCGAAATTCTGTCTCCCCCCTGTGGCAGTGAGAGTAACTACACAATTACTCTGTTAAGCATGCTTGTGAAATATGTAGTGCGCTCAACCCTTTTTGTGAAAATATTTTGACTTCTATCCTTCTTCTGGATGCCAAGTTTCTTTTTCTCTGGACCATCCACTCTAGAAACTTTTAATTGGACGCATTAGGATTTTCTGCCATAATTCCTATGTCCTTTGCTATGGTCTTTCCCTCCTCTAATTTTTTCTTTTTTAATCTTTATTTCAATCTGTCAGCATACATAAAATCAAATGTAATGTAATGTACTTTACAGTTACAATCATCTTGAGAAAAGAAACGGAAAGCAGTGCCAAACAGAAAAGAAAAGAGAAAAAAAGATAGTTCTAATGTTAAATAAATAAGCTCTCTCCCCTTCCTGCCTCCTTTAGCTCTAGCTTGATATAAAGTGCATCACTTGCGGTGCATTGGACACCTGACACTAAAACTCTGAAACCTGAGAAACAACATTGTGTGAACTCTTCTGAAATGGACTAGAATATAATGGACACTCTTTAAAACGTCCCCTACTTCATCTTGAACGTGACGCATATATCCAGGGTATTCCTTCACAACGCTGTCACTTTTTCTTGTTCTCCATTTCCGGCTTTCACACTAAAACACATTAATGCATCACACACGCACGCACACACACACACACACACACACACACAAACACACACACACACACACACACACACACACACACACACACAGTTGATCCTGTACTCACCCACTAGCAGCCCTCCATTAGAAGCTCCATTGATGGCGATGCGCCTGGCTGTGGTGTACTTCTCCTGGATCAGATACTCTGCCGCACACTGGAAGTCATCGAAGCCATTCTGCTTCTTCCCTAATGTTCCAGCTGCAAACACATGACACAGCAGGAGAATCAGACTGAAGCAAACTTATTTTAATTGTTTCTTGATTAACTGTCTCTCTCTGACACACTCCTTGGTACAGTTATGTCTCTCTGGGTGCATTCCCTGGGTGTCTGTACCTTTGTGCCAGGTGAGGCCGTACTCTCCGCCCCCTCTGATGTTGGCCACGGCCAGGATGCCTCCCAGGTGTCTCACATACAGCAGGTAAGCAACACTGACCAAAGAGAAGTAGAAATTATGCTGTAAGTGATGTTTAAGTTTAAGTGATGTTTAATGATTTGACATAATAAATGCAGCGGCATAAGTATGATACAATTAAATGTGTTAAATGATTACTTTGAAATATTATTAACATAAAATTCCCCACAATATATTTGTTTTTAGATTACGTTGTTATAAAACTCTGTAGTGTATTTATTACTCCTTTACACACACACACACACACACACACACACTTTGGACATTACTTAACTAAATATTGTTTAAAAAAGAGTGAGCTTAAGAAGGTCACACTGATTTTAAAGATTTCCAGCAGAGCAGTTGTACTCACTTGTAGAACGGTTGTATGGAAGTCTCAAAGCCCCCATAGCCATAAAGGAAGACAGGATGAGTCCCATCCTTCTTTAGGCCCTTGGCGTGAACTAAGAACATGGGGATCCTGGTTCCATCTTTACTGGGATAAAATACCTGTAAATGCATGTGCGAAAATACATTAAATCTCTTGGTCTGTTTTCCAGAATGTCTATAGCCATATCTCCCCTCTGTATTATTAACTGGCAGTTGATCTGTTCTTGTTTTTGTCTTAATTCTTTATTAATTAGATCAAGGTCTTTATGATGAATATTTGAGCAGAAATTGGGAATATTCATTTTTAAAATTAATATATATTTATAACATTAAAAAAAAAAAAATTTGCGCATTTGCTGCATTTGTCTGATGGGCATTCTGGCGTAGTTTTTATTTCTTACATTTTATTTTGTTTCCCTGTTATATTTGGCCTGATCGAAATAAAGATCTAATCACTAACTACGTGAATGTTTTCGATAAGTTTAAAATTAGCAGTGCACAAGCACCATTTACCACTTCCTCAGCCAGAGTGAAAGAGATTCTGGTAAATCTGCATCACTATATGAATATGCAATAAGTAGATATGATAAAAAAACAGGAACAAGAGTAAACGGAAAGATAAGAAAATAACAGACCTCAGAAAAAGTAATGAGGAAGTCTGAGACTGTAGACGACTTGTACTAAAGAAATAAAGGAGATAAAAAGGAGGACGTTACCTGTTTGGTCTCATAGTCCTCTTGCTTGATGCCTTTTACCTCCACCATTCTGAACACTTTAGGCTCAGGGTTGGACTCGCTCAAATCACAGTGGTAAATAATACCTGGGCACCGTAAAACAAAAGTTAAATACTTGTTAGAGGTTACTGTGGGGATTTTAGATAAACTGATTGTTCATATTTAGTTAGAAAATTTGATCATAACATACAAATTAAATTGAAAATCACAAAACAGTGACATAAAGTTACAGTGATGTCAGCTATTTTGATGCAGTAATTGGTCTCAGTATTTTTTGAGTATTAATTTGAGTCTGAGTTTTTTACTAATATTTTATGTATTATTTTTGACATTTGATGTTTGGAAGAGTCGCCTTTAATGTAACGCGTCACAGCCGTAGAGAATGGCAACTGGAAGAACAGCTAAGCCCAAACTAAATAAAAACTAAATGTAATTTTGTTTTATACATTTTCTGATTATTACCTTTGTATTAAACCAACATTTGAACAGTTGCTTGGCTGAAATATTGTTGCTCTGCCTATTTGTTAATTTGTTTATTGCGGTTTTAGCCGTGTTACAACCGTAACTCATGCTGTTATGATTAAGATTCACATTTGAAGCATCAGACAGTATCCACTTTTAGTTTCATTTATCAGCTTGTTTTCTCTATTAAAAGCTTTAAGTGGGATAGCGGGTAAATGTAGGTTGTTTTCCAGAAAATACACACATGCAGGCAAAAAAAAATCTGAGTAAAAGAGTGAAATGTGAAACATGTCACAATTAAGGCGACTTTCCCCTATAAGCATTAGAAGTAGTTGCTGAAGACAAAGGAAGTGAAGCACTTGCAACAAAATCTGATTTAAAATGTAGATCTACTATTTTTAGAGCAAAAACAACTAGTGAATTGGTGTGGCAACAGAAAATTAAGCAATATTTATTTTTAATTTTTCAGGCAAAAATGGCAAAAAGAATCCATAGTAACAGCTTCTCAAATATTAGGATTTCTTGTTATTTTTATGTTAGTGATCCAAATATAATTTGGCTTTTTGACTTTTGGATGGACAATACAAGTAATTCAAAGACAAGACCTTGGGGATTTTTCATTCTCTGACATTTTATAGGGAAAAGGAATATTTTAAAAAAGTTTCTCTGAACACTGATGGTGATTTTAATGGTTTTTAAAGATCATTTAAATGTTGGATTAATGACATTATTTTATAGTATTTTATGTTTAGATTTTAAAGCATTCATTTTGCAAATTTAAGACAACTAAAACACACTTTATGTAATGATTGAGTTACCAGGTGTAGTGAAGGAGGTGAACTTGTAAAAGACGTCAGAGTGTTTCTTCTTGCAGCTCACTCCGACCACGGTGCCGACATCCAGCGGCAGGTCCCTGACCAGCTGGCCTGTGGACAGCTCATACACCTGCAGCACGTCCTTCACGTCATGGACATAGTTGACCAGCAGGTGGTGCTGGTTCACACAGGAGACATCGCCTGCAGACAGACATAAAAAGGAAGTGATAAAGTTTTTTTAAAACACTGAATCTAAGAGAAAGAGTATCCTTGTTGTCTGTTTTCCTCACTATGTTACTACCAATGTAAACTTTTTCTCAGCTAATCCTCCCAATTCATCTTTATACTATGGCATCATCTCGAGATCCTGCAATGACAAGTGAATGGATATAGTTTGAAAATGACCTAGTTCAGTTAATTTAAATGTTACAGCACAGGTAGTGCAAGGAGTTATACATGCATGGACTGTGGATCTATTCACTGATAAATCTCGGCAGCAGCCAGCAGGGGGCAGTCTAATATACTGTAAGTGAATACCCATGAATGCAGGACATGCTTCTCAGAGGCTGGTTACTTTGTTTCATAAACACAGTAACTATGATCCCATATATGGCCTTTTGCCTTTGAGTGGTGAAGAAAACAACAACACAGAATAAACAGATGAATGAGTGACTCAGGTCTTTGTGTCACTTACATTACATTCAACAGTTAATTTTGACCAGTGATGAAAGAAGTGAAATAAGGAAAGAACGCCTTTATTGTCATTGCACAAGAAATAGTACAATGAAATTAATAGTGCTATATATGAACATTGCAGATCTTAAGAAAAACAGACAAATCATACAACATAAAAAATAAAAACCAATAACTAGACATAAGACCAATAAATACAGATCAATAATTGAGTTCTTGTACATGTTGAATATGGCACCTGAGAAACTGGATTATGCTATGTGTGAGTGTGTGAGTTGAGTGATCAATTACAAACAGATCTTACCAGTAGTGATACCACCTGAAGATCTATTTAATTTATTTTAATTTAACGCTTTTGCCAATGTGAACGCAATTTTTTCCCATAACAATAAAGCTCATTTGAACTGAGGTGAATGAAACACTGCTGTAATACCCTTAAGTAACACAACAGGGTGTTCAAAGTAGGGATCGACCGATATGGATTTTTCAGGGCCGATACCGATACCGATTATTAATAACCAAGCGAAACCGATAGCCGATATGTATAACCGATATTTATTTGCAGTAAAAATGAAAATTTTGGTGTCAAAATTTACAGAAACACACCTGGGATTAGAATGAATACAGTATACTGTTTGTTTACACTGAAAAAATCGGCCTTAACTTTTTGTAAAATAACATGAACACATAATTAACATAATAACATGAACACATAATCTTAATTGAAATGCCTATTAAAACAAAAAGTGCAGGGGCCTTCTAGTAGCTGGGGTTGACTGTGTGAAATACTGCCATACTGTACTTTTCACCCGCTTCTTTGATCCATCCATCTGTAATGAGGATTTAGAGAAAGAGAGACAAAAAAGACTGAGAATTAAAAAAGAGAAAATATATATTCATTTATTAGAGCAAAACTGTCTGTTAAACTTCCACTACACTACATAATATTCTTAATGATAGCCTACATTAATAACATTTAATTAATGATGTCTTATGTGCTCTCCCTCTCAGGTAGGATACATCTGATCCAGCCTGATTAAGACCAAACAATAAAGAGGGCGGCCAGAACCTTGGATCACTACATTCATTTTATAGATATAATAGTTACTTTTCAGATTAAAATTTTACATAAAACAGCATGAGTAAATAAAGACACAACTTTCAGTGCTCACCAGAGTTTTTCACTTATAGTTCCTTATTTATTATTATATTTATTTATTTAGAGAAATGAATTCATATTCAGAATCTCAGAACATTAAATGTACACTATTGTGCTTAGAAGTGTATGTCATATTACATAAGAATAAGGCACTTGGCAATTGTAAATGCAAACAATAAAGGCTACTTTACACACGTGGGTTCTAGACGCGACGGTAAATTTATTGATTGAAAAAACTCGACGTGTGCTCTCTGCTTGACTCACTGAAATGGCCCATAATTTCCCTGGACTTTACGAGTGACCGGCAAAAAGACGAATATTTAACGTCTATTCTGTGTGATCATTGTGTAGTGACAGCATGAGCGCTGAGGGAGAGGCGACTGTAAACAAACAAGGACACGTTAGCGTGTGGTGTTAAACTTATAGGTTATAATCGCCGCGGGTGTTGTTTATTGACAAACCAGGAGCCGCCCCACGGGCTGAGACACGTTAAGAGATTAATTATTCCCACAAAGTAATGATAACCGTAAGTGTCTCCTATTATTATTGTGCGTCTGGCCCCAGCTCTAAAGCGGCTGGTCGTGTTAATTATAATGTAGCGGTGAGCCATCATTAAATAGCCTACCCCATGTTGAAGTTGTGAAAAGTTTAATCTCAACAGCCAAACTGCAGGTTTTCCTCCCTTATACTTGCTACAGCCTACCTATGTCATATTTTATTTAATTAAGCAGGGGACTTCAGGTCATCATCACTCACATCTTTTTTTTTTTTTTTTTTTTTTTTGTGAGTGATGCTAGTCCTATCTTGCAAAGTCGTATGCTTGATGTGACTAGACAAGTAGGTTGGTGAAATGTCGACTCTGGGCCTGCATGTTATCACTAATATTGATCAAGGTTGTGGTATTTTTAAAATCATCCTAAAGGGTTTTTAAACTTCGACTGACACTGCCTTACCTTTTCTGCTGGATCAGCCACCGGAGCAGTCCTCCGTTTCTCCTCTGTGTCTGTGGCACTGCATGTAGAGGCTTCAGTGTTGATTGATTGGCTGTCACTGGCTCACTTGTGCCAAGTAGCCAATCAGTGAGGGATGTGGGCGGGACATTGTTACACAACCAAGAGAGTGGTGACTTCAGGCAGAGAGGGCTGCATCAGAGCCGAAGGAGTGCATTTTAAAATACATTAATTAATTTTATCGGTTATCGGTGAAAAAAACGGCCGATGCCGATGATCGCAAAAATGCCGAATATCGGACGATATTATCGGCCAAGCCGATAATTGGTCGATCCCTAGTTCAAAGCAGGACTGTTTCTGTTTAAATAAACATTTTGCTACATTTTATCAGGGCTGAACACAACCGCGGTGCTCCCGCACAGACAGTAGGAGAAAAATGTGTTTTTTTTTAATTAAAGCATGTAGAGATGTCCTAGTAGACACATTATATAGAAGTACAAACCTGAAAATGAGCATACTATGTCCTCTTTAAGTAGCTGTAGTGTGCTATGAGGACATTTTGAGTGATTATCAAAGTCTACTGTCAGCAATTATAACTGCTCCTTTAAAGATGTATTCTATGTCATTACAACAGTGTTATATTGTCATTCATTATTATCTGTTCATCCACCAGTTGTAATTATTGACAAATACATTAACACACACACACACACACACACACACACACACTCACACACATACCGCTTGCAAAATGCTTAATAGGAGGACTTCAGGTGTTGCCCAATTATTCAAATGACTTTCCTTAACATACTTTGCTCTGTTTTTTTCCATTCCAAAATTTCTACGAGCCTTTGCGTGTGTTATGCACTTATCTCGGTTGAAATGTGGACACTCATTGCTGAGAGTTTCATAATTGTTACCATAATTCAAATGACTCATAAAAAAAAGTTAAAGCAAACTGCTTATGGGCGAAGTTTCACTTTTTGAGCAGAGTTCCCTCTGACGAAGGTCTTTGACCACAGACACAGAACTTCCCAGTTGTTGCGGTTGGACTGTCATCGAAACATTAGGACAGATATTCTGTGAAAAAGTGTTTTGCAAGATTTTAAGAGCTGAATTGTGGAACTACGTCTCCACGTATAGGCCCTTTACGTATTTCTAAGATTTGTGGAGTTTTCACATGCTCTAAAACAAGCCCACATCTGTCATGACAACAAAGGTCTGTTTTACAAATTACTGGCCAAACTCTGAGACGTATTACACTTCTTCTCTAGAGAACTGATACCAGATAGGTGGACTACATAGCTGACTTTGTCTTCTCCTATATATTATATAAAAAATTCCACTCAGTCTCACCTAGGACATCCTTGTCATGCTGTGGGATGAGGGTAGTCCAGTGCTGCTTGTCTGGTTTCTGGATGTCAATGTTGATGAGACAGTAGCGGGGAGCGTTCAAGTTGGATCGGAAGGTGAATACAGTTCCCTCATTGGTGACGTATGAGTACTGGGCGTCAAAGTTGTCCACAAGTTTGACCCATGGCAGCAGGCCTGGTGGAAGAAATTAAAAAAAAAAAAAACAACAAAAAAACATAATCTAAAATATGCATCAAATGGTTTACATCTCAATAATTGATCATTGCATGTTAAAATACTAAATCTCTATCACAGCCACAAACAAATAAACCCCAACAAAAAAACACATATCCACCTGAATTATGTTGGCTTGTAAACACATTTCCTCAGTAGGCGTACATTTGAAAGTGTTAGAGAAAATCAACCAGAAAAGCAACAGCAAAGTGAGTTTGGAAATGTCAGCATGTGGTGAAATAACCACTGAGTCACTGGTCTCACCATCAACTCCTCTGCTGAAACAACAGGGTTATTGTCACATCACCATTTATTACAGAGAAGATGTTGATAGCACTTCATGGGAAAACAAAAAGAAAGTAACAAAACTCAAACTTGGCAGGTCTTTCTGTTTTAATGTTGCAGCTTCAGCGCTTCTAATAATTGCGTAAACACAGTAAGGATTCCAGAGCTGCAACAATTAGTAGTTTATCCTTACTAGTAAAGGGACAGAATAATAATACTACCAACTTCTCTGATAATAAACTAAACATTTCAGTCATTTTTCAAGCAGCTTCCTCATCACTCAAGTTTTCTCATATATGTGAATTTGACATATTTCTTTGTCATATACTACTGTCAAGAGAAAATCTTTGGGTTTTGGACTTTTGCTCAAACTAAGTAAGACATGTGAAGAAATATCCCTGCAAGATGGAGGTAGGGATGCACTTTTTCTTATTATTATTTTGTTGACATTCCCTAAACTAAATGATTAATGAAGTCAAAAATAAATTGGCAGATTTAGGTCCCAAACAGACAGAGCACTTTTTGAAGCTTGTTGTGCTTTTTTTCTTCTTTTTTTTATTAATTGTTGCTAGGCAATCACCTGTTTTTAATTCAAAGCATTCAGGAAACTTCTGCAAAAATGCAAGGCCCACGGAGCAGAAAATGTGAGGTGCTCATCAATGCAAAAGCAGCGAACAAAATCCTTTCCTCTCAATGATAACCGTTTTAGATAGTTGCTGCAGGCTGCTAAAAAGCACTCTGTCGTACTCGGACCTCAGGAAAACAAACATTAAAAATTACCTTTTAAAAAAGAGCTACATCTATCAATTATATAAATTTTTCCATAGCACTGATAAAGCACTTTATTCTACTTATTTACACACATCCATAGATGCTGTCAACCATCAATTTGGATAACTTTGGGAATCAAAACCCATTTGTGCTTGCAGACTTCATAAATTGTTTTCAGTTGGGAGTTTGTCATAAGTATACAGAATTATACAGACCTGTGATGCCATTGGGGAGCTGCTGAAGGTCACAGTACCACAGCTGGTTGACGGGTTCACAGCCTTCAGTGATGGACATAACAGCATATCTGCCATCATCTGATATCTGGAAAGAGGAAAGATTGTTGGAAAAGAATATTATAAGTTCATATAGTTTGTTTTTCACAAATTGAAGAGACAGCTAACCCAAATATCATATATTATGTACTTGTTTTCTTTTACCTGTAGTGCTATTTATCAGACTTATTTTGTTTTGTGTGATTTGTCAAGTGTTGGAAGATATCTGCTGCAGCGATGTCTGCATTATTTATAAGCAGAACATTTGAAAAACCCAACAGCAATGCCTCTTTCCAGAAATCATGACTCTGTTACTCAAGATAATCCCTGACCTTGTTGTGAGCAGTTTAATGTGGGAACTATTTTCTTTCTACCAAACTACACCCACTAACCATATCACTGCGCAGAAGGAAGCGTGCATCTACTGCTACCTCACCTAGCACCACTGAGCTAGCTTATGTTACAGCTCAGCCAAGGAGAACGCCATAAATGTTTACATCTTGCACCGACCCTCTCGTCCAGGACCATATGCACATTTTCTTCTGGGTGGGTGGGTTGGTGAGTGTTGTTTTGTGGACAGAAAGTAGTTTCTACATGAAACTGCTCACAAGGTTTTGCATAATCTTGAGAAACCAGATAATGATTTCTGGAAAGTGACATTGATGTTGAGTTTTTTTTATCACCACAAGCTGAGCACCACCTAGTTCTGTTATACTGAAGAGAGGGCAGACATCTGTCCGTCCGAAATCTCCAACACTCTGCAGCTCACACCTAAACAATCTAGATAGATAAATAGTACCAGAGATAAGAGGACAAATCTGTGTTTTTGAGTTTGGGTGAAACGGCCCTTTAACATCTGTTAGCGGTTCAAATGAGCCGATCCTTAAACATCTACAGCAGTTAAATGCAACATACACATTAATGCAGCAGTGGCATTAATCCGAAATCATATATAATAGTACAACACTGGGAACATTTTATGGCATGATGAATACATCTACTTAAATTCTATTACTTACATACTTTTACTTAAGTAAGGTTGTACTTGTAGTGAAGTACTTTCTCAGTGTGGTTTACTTGTACTTAATTAAAAGAACTCAATACCTTTTCTACACTGCATTAATGAATGATAATATTGATGATGATGATGATGATGATGATGATGATGATGATGAAGAGTGGTTAAAGATCACTATGAACTTACGGTTACTGAACTGAGCCATTTAGGATTTTCAGGGAACTCCGCAACCAGAATGTCTTCAGACTGTTTGGTGCCGATGGCGTGGTAGTAGAGCTTCTGATTGATGTTGCTGGTGGTTTCGGTGCCTTTGGTGGAGCAAAAGAACAACAAAAAGTAGTTGTTATTGTCTTTGCATGGCTAAAGGTGTTGTTTCTTGGGTGGAGCATGTATTTGCAAGTATGGTGACTCTCCCTAACCGTCTGTTTTGCCTTCCTGGGGTGGGTAGCAGTTGTAAAAGACGCCTTTGGCATCGTGAGTCCAGGCCAGGCAGCTGAACTTAACCCTCTCCAGTACATCTGGCAGCGTGGTGAGGTCATCAGCTTTCATGAAACTAATAGTTACCCAGTCTGAACCACCGCTGCTCAAACCATAGGCAAAGTATTCACATTCCTCTGACAGACGACCCACTGGATGCAGAAATGGAAAAAGAAAAGGAGGATGGATTAAGTGTACATCTTTTTCTTTATGTTTTCACTTCTCTTGGTTTATATATGTGTGTTTGTGCAGTTTGGCTCACTCTGCAGTGCCACAGTGCCATCTTCAGAGAATTTATTTGGGTCTAAGAATACAGAGGGTGCTCCATCCAAAGAGTCCTGCACATAGAGAACACTCTGGTTCTGGAGTCCCTTGTTGTGAAAGTAGAAATACCTAAAAATAACAACAGGAAATATCATGAGAAGCTTTTTTACTTTAGACCTGCAGTTCAAGTTATGCCCTGTTTCCACCAAGCAGTCGGTTTAGTTCAGTTCTGTTTGTCAACCCTGTTTGTCTGTTGAGGTACATAGCACACTGATCCAGAGCTAAAAGCTGAAAACACAGCAGTCTGTTTATCGGTCAGTCGAGAATCAACACTCTTGCTCAGAAGTGAGTTTGGCTAGACTCCACAGTTCATACCTGTCAAGTTGTTCATACATTAGTAATCTGTAACTATAAAATGAAAGGATGTTCTGGAAAATTGTGACTGTGGAGTTCCATGACTTTTCCAGATTCTCCATGACCATGGGAACACTGTGTATCACCACTAAAGAGGAAATACGGCAAAAGTTGGACCAAACAGTGAGTGCCAACAACCCCGCCCACATTTATGAGTATTGGCTGCAGTCCAGGTTCATGTCCGTATGAGTTGCTTTTGGTTTCAAAAGCACTATACTGAAAGTTTTTGGTGGAAATAGGGCTTTAGTCCCTCAAGTAAGATTGCACAGACTGAAAACTGTGCAGTCTTCCCTTTAAACTCCAACAAGTACCTTTTCCCTCTTTTGTAGGGGCAGCTGTATTTGGGATAGTCATAGAGCTCAGTGAGGCGCTGGTGGAACTGAGCCCGCACAGCACACTGCTCCAGGTACGGCATGGTCAGTTTGTTCTGCTCCTCAACAAAAGCCTACGATACAGTAATAGAGAGAGGAGGGATGAAATTTGGAGTTTTTTTTCCTGAAAACACAGCTTCAGCTTTCTGCAAGAGATAAACACATGCCATTGTTTCTGTGCTGTCAGGGTCCTCCAGCCATGAGTAGGGATCGCAGATCTTAGTTCCATGGTAGTCATTCACCTGCAAATTCAACAAGAAGAAACACACACAAACAGTCGTGTTCAATCTTTAGCGTTTAAATTAGATTTTCTTAACAGAGAGGATTCTTTTGTGCAGTCTCATGGTTGTTACTTCCGTCCAAAGCATGTTCTGTGGAACTGAAAAGCAGTCATATTACTGCCAATTGTCTCATCAATATTTTGCTTTATCAGCTGGTTGCTGATTGTTTTTTTTTTTACTTTTGATTTAAAATAAATGTGCGAGACACTAAGTGTTCTGGTTTATTTTCCAGTAATCACGATGAGAAATCATTTTGAGAAATCAATTTTACATGTCACCATCTTTTCAGACCGATTCCAGGGAAGCGCTGCAGTATTATTCATTCTAACTTCACCGGATCCTGGCATCACTAAAAACAAGTTATGTGTCATCGGATGAGACTGTTAGATATGTTGATCCAACATGATGGTTAATTATCTCATTCAGCTGAAAGCCTGGAGGGGCTCACATTTAGTCATGTCTGCGAGTGTATCTGTCTGCAGCTGATCTGGAAAACTAGTGGACCAATCAGCCTAATTCTGTGTTCATATTTTCTACTGTATGCTCAAGGTCCTCTCTCAGTGGTGATTCAAAATTGTTTAAAAAAACTGTTCTGTTAATTTTTTTAATACTGTCATCATTATAAACGAACAACCTTATATAGTCATTTACAGGTCAAATTTTAGCCTTTCTTGGGGCTCAAAAACTCAAATCCATAGAAAAGTTTGGTCTCATTTTGCATCTGCAGATTAATTCTATACCCAACTTGTTTTAATGGAACCACAGCTAGGCCCAATACAAGTGAATAAATCCTCTTTTTTTATCTTCACCTTCATCTTGAATGTATGGGAGCTGAAAGGGACGATTCCGACAGGTGCATTTGCATGGCTGGCATGTCTGTCTCATGTCACACGTTTTTTTTCCCCCACCTGCCACACAGCATCATACCACGCTGGGAGCATTTCAGAGGCGTAGAATTTTGATGACTTGCAGAGATTTTCTGGGGTTTCTTTTTTCCTAGATATGTTTGCTTCTGCCCCTGTTAAACAAGCTAAGCAGTTAAACGTTTTCTTTTTGGTCAGTTTTAGTTGTGCTAGTTGTATTTCTTCATTGTTTGCTGTAGCCTACAAACAAAGATAATACTTTTAAACTTCAGTTATGAATGACATGGGTTTAAGATTTTTGACTGTTTTAGACATTTAAAAAAAATTCATCCTAATAATAACACTATCTTTATTTCACATTTAGCGTCCTTTAGCAGGAGAAATCAATGTGCTCTGCAACATAGCACAGCGTCACCAAAAACTGATGAGGTCTGTATTTTTCTTAGCTTCTGGGACACTTCTGAAATGCACAAGCGGGGCGTCTGCTGGAAGTCGCTGCGATCAGCTCAGCGGACTCCTGGTGATCTGCACTCTACCAAGTGCACTTTTCTAGTTTTACACTAGGCACTAGGGACTGACAATATTGGGGAAACAATGCAAATTAGGAATGATGATGATGATAACGAACATGAAAAACTTAACCGATTAAATAAAGTTCTGATTCTGATATATAAACACAAGTGTGGTCTCTTATTACTTTCTAGCTCTTAGTAGAATGATGTATATTGAATGCATGTTTCAGTGACTTGCATTGGTAAACAAAGGGTGCAATATGACTATTTTATGATTAACTGGCTATCTTGAGGTCTGTAAGAAGAATGCTGTGGTGACCTTGGAAACTGAGGTGGGCAAGGGGAAGAATTATTTAGTTATATTCAATGTGTTTCATATGTCTAGGCACCCACATCTTTATGTTTCATTGGCTATGCAATGCTGTCAAATATAATGCATTATGTTGCTTTGAGCTTTGATTGTGGGGAAAAAGTACTTTGTATTGTTTGGTAAACACAATTTTGTTTTTAAATCACCATTAATTGATTAATTGACATTAGTTACCAATTATCAATTGCTTACAATTTGCAACACTAATACAAATGTATGCTTTTTGAGATATATATACAACGAGACATCTGCACCGAACTCGAAGCCTTCAATTCAATTATCAACCATATATTTTCTTTTACAAATTGCTCCAACAAGGGATGGATAAATTAAATTATATTTAACATTTGTCAACGCGCAAGAACTGAATAAGGCAAGGAAATGTTAAGAGATATCTGACATCTGATCAGTCAGTAGTATCAGCAGATACCTTTGCTAAGGTATTATATTTGCTTTGTAAGGGAAAATTTGTTTGGGTGCGATTCAAACTCCGAAAAAACGGTAGCATTAAAGCAGAGAACCGAGAATTCTTCATCAGGACATGCAGCACGTGCAGACCTCTGCCACTCCTGCATTCTGGTTCCCATGAAGTCCGAGAGCATTGCCAAACCATGTACCCACACATACAAAATCGTATTGCGAAATAGCTGATGGAGTGTTTCCATAACTAAGAATGGATGTCTCCAACGTATCCTCCCTTAGGAAAACAAGCAAATTACTGTGAAACCTTTAGAGAAAGTCAAGTCAAGTCAAGTTCATTTGTGTTATTTGGTAATGTATCAAGGCTTTGTAGGCTGGTTAAAGGCGGACTGTCATGCACTTTGTACATATTCATTCTTTCAAAACATTTAGCCTATCCAGTCTGAAATCGATTGTGATTGGTCATTTTCTTTACAATGTCATTAAATCTGTTTAAACTATATGATTTATCAGATGGACTAGATTGTTTCAGGATCTGACATAAAAAAAGATAACTGCTTTCTATCAAGCACTGAAATGTTGTATTGAATGTACAATAGTGAGGCTCTTTTGACTTATTTACAGCTGCAACTAATGAATATTTATAATGTTGATTAATTAGTCAATTATTTTCTTGATTAATCAATTAATCAAGATAGTCCTGAATGATTAATCGAGACCTTCTCTAAAATGTAAGAAAATACTTAAAATTATTGATAAGTCTCTGCCAAAACCCAAGATGACATCCTCAAATGTCTTATTTTGGTTATAACTCAAAGACATTCACTTAACTGTCATAGAAGAGTTGGTGGATTACTCAAACTAATTATTCAATTATCAAAAGCTCAAAACTTTGTGGCAAAGCAACAACATTACCAGTACAATGACGATTATGCATCAGACATGTCGTCATTTTTGAGTCATGTCTCGTTTCATTACATAATTTTGTTGTCAACTGATGCACCAACAATTAAGGGAACTTGTTATCTTGCAATCTGAAAGCTCAATCATTAAAATGGTGATACTGGCGTAAGGGTTGCCAACACTGCAGAGTTCTGTACTGTGGCAAAGGGCCAAGTTTCAGTCATAATAAAAGCATACACCCAGCAGGGCCATAGTTAGCACTGAGGACACTGAGGTCATGTCCTCATTTACTGGTTGTAATCACCTTAAGAGGAGTTTACATTCTGCAATTACACAGAAGTGACATATGGTGGGTTTCGAGGGCTCATTCTGATGCTTTTACCATTTTGGGCAAACAATATCAATAATTACTCATTCATTCAGTTGGGGTTGCAATTCTCATTATTATTATTATTATTATTATTATCATTATTATTATTTTTATTATGGTAATTATAATTATCATTTTTTAAATGTATTTATTCTTTTCTAAAAGAGACATTTTACGCTTGTCATTGTCATTATTAAATGCCTACAATTATTTGTCCTGGGTTTTTTTTCACTCCTTTGGTAGTGAATTGAATATACCTTTGGACTGTCGCTTGGATAAAACAAGAATTTAAAATAAGTCTGCTATTCTTGAACATTTGCGGAATATTCAATTACCTGTAGATTTGAGATTTATTATTAAAAAGAAAATAATCATAACATTAATCAATCCCTACATTACATTAAATTAAGTAGTTCTCCACTAGAGGACACAATGTAGACAGAAAAACGACTAATCTGTTGAGTGAGTGAATAAATGTATAAATTAATAAAGAAATGTGGGGGGCAACATTTATTTTTAGGGGGCTGGGATGTGCTGAGGGAATCTAAAATCATGACTCAGTATCAACGAAGTCTGAGGTACAGCCCAATGTACACCAAACGAGGGAAAACTGTATTATTTGGTAAACCAGGGGCGGATCTTCCAATAGGCAACATAGTTGAATGTTGTTTTTTTTTTTTTTTTATTTTGACAGGTACAATGAAATAAGATTAATATTAAAGACATGTTTTTTTTTTCATTTTGGGTCCCCCAGCTGCAAGCCCCACCCCCACAGTCCTAAAATCTCTACAAATGCAATTACAAATGAATAAATAAAAAAGTATATATCATAATGGTCTGATATATATTTTTATTATTGTTTTTTAATATCTAAGTTTTATATTTGAGTGGACCTCTAATTAGCTGTTGTTCTTGTTTGTAATTAATAAGAAGTCAGAATTTGCACATTTGCACATACTAGGCCTTTATTATTTGATTGCTTGTTAGACAAGTTGTCTATTTGAGCTGATTTCTAATAAGCTCTTTGTGGTAGGTCCGGCCCTGACAGGAACAGTAATGACAAGGACATCTAAACCAGTTCTTCCAAACACACCTTAACAAGGATGAACATACAACAAACAACAACGACGGTCGCGAGAGCGAAATATTGTTCCACTGAGACATTGTCAGGAGGGGTATTTATTTTACCCATAGCTGAATGACAAATGCGTCACATTGCAACAAATGTTAAAATAATCACCTTCATTTGACTTTTTCGATTGGTGTCAAAGTTTTGTTTTTCTTTCTCCACTCAGCTGCCATTTGCCTTTCTAACCCTCCACCTCACATGACTGGTATTTCTCTTCCTGCTCTCACTGTTTTTTGTTGGCACCGCACATTAGAGACGTTTGCCTTCAAGGCGGAGCCCTTTCTGCAGAATTTTTCTCACTTAAACCCCTGGTATGTTTACACCTGTCCGACAAAGTATTTTCAGGCGAAACGCTCTAAAGACAGTCTTTTGTGGTAGGTCCGGCCCTGACAGGAACAGTAATGACAAGGAAATCTAAACCAGTTCCTACAAACACACCTTAACAAGGATGAACATACAACTCTGACAGTCTCCAGAGCGAAATATTGTTCCACTGAGACATTGTCAGGAGGGGTATTTATTTTACCCATAGCTGAATGAGAAATGCGTCACATTGCAACAGATGTTAAAATAATCACCTTCATTTGACTTTTTCGATTGGTGTCAAAGTTTTGTGTTTCTTTCTCCAGTCAGCCGCCATTTGCCTTTCTAACCCTCCACCTCACGACTGGTATTTCTCTTCCTGCTCTCACTTTTTTTTGTTGGCACCGCACATTAGAGACGTTTGCCTTCAAGGCGGGCCCTTTCTGCAGAATTTTTTTCACTTAAACCCCTGGTATGTTTCCAACACCTGTCCGAAAAAGTATTTTCAGGCGAAACGCTCTGAAGACAGACCTTTGATAACAGCGTCAGCACCACAAAATTTCACCGAATGACAAAGAGAGAAATCACGCAGCAGGACTTTTGACGCTTACCTTACTGTCGTCTCTTCGGGCAGTCGGGTACACCAAGGCAGGGTGTCCTAAAGTGTTCCTCTGTTCTGCCTGAGTCTCCATTCTGCTGTTACTTTGTTTGTATTTTTCTATTTTTCAATTGTTCCGAAGGCAGCGTCTCCAGCCAATCAATGGAGCCTGGAAATGAAAGTGAAAGTACATTTTTCACACATAGCCTACACAAATGTTTATACTGACCGCGTGCGCCTGGTTTACATACAGGAAGTGAAGTGTCACTCGCGTAAGTGATGGCATACGCACAGCCGTACGTGCCCTATGACATCCCCCACCCAAAAAAAAAAAAATATAATATAATATAATATAAATTGAAAAATGCAGAAAAGGCACAAAAAACGCAATAAACACTGCAGGCTGACTTAAAAAAAAACACTTTTTGCCTTGAATAATTAAAGTAAATAAAAGTAGTGTTTGTTTGTTTGCAGGCAAGCACTGGTGAAAGAGGAAGTGGTGTCTTGATACTAAAGCTGCCGGTTTGTGGAGAAAGGGCATATGCGTTGGATCACGTTGTTAACCCTTTGAAAGCACTTTACTCATGCTGCATTCAGACGCCTTTCGCAGGTATATAAATCTTGAAAACCCTCAGCAAATTGCTTCCTTTTAAAAACATGGGGGATAAGTAACTTGGCAAGAAGTGCTCATTAGTAGTTTTAGGAAATTAGTAGTTTTAGAAAATTATTTTGTTTAAGCCAGGGGAAATTAAAATATATTTTCAATTATCATAATTATAATTATATTATATTAATAAATAAATATTTATTTTAAAAATAAATTAAAAAATTACCTTTTCAGGTAATTTCCATATTTTTATTTATTTATTTATTTTTACTTTTTCCTTATTTTTTAGGCAACTTTTTGCTTACTCTATAATTATTATATATTTATTATTTTTATTATATTGCTATTTTTGGGTCATTGTTTCTTAAGTTGCTAATTGCTTTCCTCCTAAATTATATCAGGGCAATTTGCTTTGGTTTAAAAGGGTAAAAAAAAAAGTAATTTAAATTTCATTTTTAAAAACATGAGATTCATATTGTATTCAAACATAATTTCAGCTAGCTTGCATACATGTAGGGGCTGTGGGGAGAAAACAAAGAAAAGTACATGATGGTAAACAAAACACTGCAAATCGACAAATATGAGAGCTAAATAAATGATCCCTTCTGTCACATAATGTGGAAGGTTGTCCACAGAAGACTACTGTAACAATGGCATTACACACAACAAAATTCCATGATTTTTACTAATTTCATGACTTTTAAAGCCCTGGAAAATTTGTTTGTGAATTTCCATGACTTTTTCAGGTTTTCCATGACTGTGGGAACCCCATATGTCTGAAAATACACATTAACATGAATCCAACATATTTTTCCTTTTCCAAAAACTTGTCTTTTTGAAATTGGATTTTTCTCTCACCTCCCTGACTGATCAAGGCTGCAGTTTGAGATTGATTTCTCCCTGAAAACCTCCACCGCCCCAGTTAATATGCACTCAGTTTCATACAATATAAGTAGCAGGTCAATCGTCCTCTGTTCTATCTTTTAAAAATGTTGAAGACCTCTTACATCAATGATTTACCGATTATTAAAATAGCAGATTGTTATCAGACTGATTAACCAACTGATGATTTTAGCTGTAAAGCTTTTACTAAAGGCATTCTTATTATTTCTTTGCTTGAATGAAAACAGAAGCCATACATATAATTTTAACCTGTGTTTAACAAATAAGAGTGATTTAAAATAGTCACATCCATCATACCTATCTGTCTTGTCTTTTTTTCTGGAAAGTAGCATTTCTGACGATAAATCAAATCACCAACAGTACTGACATCTGACATAAATCAGGGCCTTCATGTGTCAACAACAGCACCTGCACAATAGCCTACAATTAGCAGTTAAAGACAAAATGGCACATACAACACCAAAACCACAAGCATAATGTGTTTCTGTGTTAGGGAACAGCCACAATTGTTAGTGCCAAGCTAAAGAGATATGTCTGCATAAGTAGGCATTTCCATGTTATTTCATAAAAACAGCTTGTACAGACATGAGTCACTTTGCCACACCTAAATGTCAAACCAAAGAAATTTTTTCCCAATCTCACTTAACAGTTTTGTATTTGCCTGGTTGTACTTCACTTATTCCCAAACTGCTTTTCCAGTAAGTCACGTTGTAAATAGTGGCAGCTTTGTCTCACAATATTAACTGTGACAGACACCCACACACACCCATTGCTTGTCAACTTGTTTTTTTTTTCCCACCTTTGTAAATATCTGTTTTCACCTTGGGAGGCCAGCGCAATAAATTGCACCAACACCAATCTTTTGACTACAGCATCATTTTTGACGTATGTGAAGAGTCTGTGGTAGAACCCCGCAACATTAACATACGGTAAACCCGTGTCATCACTTAAACTTGATCTTTGGGTTGTGTTATGATGAGCTTGACTGTTACAGGTCTTTGGGTAAAACAACATGTCGAGACAGTGTGCAACTTGGATTAACATCCCTCAACTCAAGAAGGGAAGATCGGGACTGAAACGGAGAGAAAGACGAAAAACAGAGTTTCAGACGTGTAATCTGTCTAATCCATAGAGCTGTGAAAACGACTGGGGAGAAAAGGGGGAGCAAAGGAGGGGAAAGATGGAGGACAGGGAGTTAGAAGGAGGGCTAATTTCTAACTAATTTAGTTAAGGTGATTAAGTGAGACTGGCTTGATGAGAAAATAAGCTGTTAGAGGGCCCCTGACCTTGTTTAAGTGTATTTACTTCTCTGTCTCAATGGTTAGATATGTATGTGCATAATGATAGTGGATAGTAAAGCCAGAAAATCATTCAATCCTATATGACATTTTGTAATAATTCTGGTTCTGGTCATGGGCAGATCATAGACATTGGGCTCCTGGGCACAGATATGCAAAAGGACCCACCACCTCCAATCATTAGTCGTTACACGTTTTTATGGTTTCATGTGTATTTATGGTCATTTTCTGTCTCTTTGAAGTGATTTTATGTCTTCTTTTAGTCACTTTGTGTCTCATTGTAATTGTTAACCTTCTTTATAGTTCGAGCCATGTTATGATAAGCTATTTTTCTGACATGGACGGATTCCTGAACGGGCCTACAGGGCACAAGTACCGGGGCCCAGAGTGTCAGGGGTGCCCCTGGCCTGCACCTGCAAAATGTCAATCAAAGCAACGATTAATGACCAGAGAGACTCAAAACAATCACAGGGAGACATAAAATTACACCTAAGTGACACAAAAGTACCCCAAAGAGGCACAATTTTCTCCAAATTGACAAAAAACAACTACAATGAATGACAAAAAATTACAGCAGAGGGACAGAAATTAGTTAAAATGACAGATGAACAACCACAAGGAGACACACAATAAATACAAAGAGACAAAAACAATGAAAAAACACACAAAAGTAAGTTAAATTGATAAAAGACAACTAAAGGAAGCCACAAATTGACTACAAAGAGACATAAAACGACCTCAAAAAGACACAAAACAACCAAAAAGATAAAATAATTTCAAAGAGAGACAAAACTTCCTCAAATTCCCACGAAATTACCACAAGGACACACAAAATAACCACAAAGAGATGCAAAACAACCTCAAGGGGACACAAAACAACAAAAAACACACCAAATCGCCTTAAACTGACACACAATATTGCCTGACAGAGACACAAAATTACCTTGAACAAACACAAAACTACCTCAAGGTGAAATAAAATGACTACAAAGAGACACAAATCAACCACAGAGGGACACAAAGTGAACATAAAGAGATGCAAAACCACCACAAAGTCTGTGTCCTAGGTGGGAAAGGTGGTGGGGCCCTTTGCATATCTGTGCTCAGGGGCCCATTGACTCTTACGCTGCCCATGCCTTCTGAGGTCCACTAAAAAAATGTACCGCTATATCTTCTTTTTCTGTGCTACCTCTAAAACAGCAAATGTATGAAAGTCTGCATGGCATTACATTTTACGTTGTAGAAAGGGAAGCCTCTCTAAATTGCAGAAGCAATCATGATAAAAACACAACATTTGGTGCCAAAATAGCCCAGTTACTGTAGTGATGAATCATCGCTATAGTGATTACCTAACAACTGTATGGCAACAAGTGGTTTAACTAGTACTAAAGTCTGAGCAGGCTCTCTAATCTCTGGGGCCATTGGGGATGAAAGTGGACCAGGCCAAGCCACAGGCAGATGGGATGTTATGGAAGCAGATATACGGGGCCCCAGACAGCCTGAGCCCTGCTGCGGCGGCCCGACTTCGCTGGCTGGGCCCCTACGGTGGCTGGCTTTGGCCTGCATGGCGTGCTGTACAGATGGGCCCTAATTGGCTGGAGAGACCCAGGTAGTGTGCCAATCTGGGAAGACAGAGAGATTAGCCATGTCAGATTACAGCAGAGCGGAGTCAGACAGTGTCATCTGACTGCCATGCAGCTCCAGACTCACCCACTGAGAGAGAGGGACGGAGGAGAGGAGAGGGAGACGGGGAGGGAGGGGCAGTGTTGTGGATGTTATAAGAGGTTAAAAAGGATGGTGATCATAAAAGACGTGTAATAAACAGTCTTATATTAAAGACAAAATAATAAAAAAGTATGTGCCAAGGAGTCAGAATAAAATGCACAATGGGAAGAAGAAAAGTAGGTTTCATATTAAGAAGTTGCAGTCTGTGGTTACGACATGTAGCAGGGACAAAAATACACACATCATCTGCATATCTGCAAATGTGAAAGGTGAAAAAAAAATCAATGTGCCTCCCTGTAAACACACACATAAACACACACAAGTGAACAGCATTACTTATTACTACCCCCCTGCCCCACTCCCTTAACAGATGGCGCAGAGTGCAGCCACTGAAACAGATAATCCGTTATTGTTCTGAATATTTTGATTATCGTCTCCGGTTGTCATTTCAAAATCATACACAAATCACCGCCTAACATTCGCTTGATCCGCTGCTCTGAAGCTAATATCTTTGGCTCAGGGCCCAAAGCCGTATTGTAATATAACTGAGAGTAATATTCCATAAGCTTCTCATTTTAGGAATTGAGAAAGATTTGTTTTATTTAGAGAGCACAACAAGAGGCTTGGATGAAGGTGTTTACAATTTGTGCTGCTGCTGCTTTCAAGTTAATCCATAAAAGCTCAAAATGTGCATAAATGTGTGTATTCTTCTCACTATTTCCAACAGTGAAATATAAATATTAATCCCTATATTACATTTTTCTTTGTATGAGAAAAATATCAATGAACCCCATAATATGAGCCCCTCTCAATGATATATTTTTTTTTTTTTACAACAACAAAGATGATTTTTGTGTCTTCTAAAACTGACATGCCCCACCCTCTTTTTATTTTAATTAAATCCAAAAGCAGCCCGACCCTAAATAAGTGATAATCGATAAACAACGTGGTTGTAGCCGTGGCCTGATGCCAAGTATTGATCTGTGGTTAATGTTTTTGTTCTGCGGTACGCATGACGCCCCGGGGACAATAAAAGACCAGTGAGATTAAGACAATTAGGGGGTTGATTGTTATCCAAAAGACGAGAAAGAGAAGAAGAAGAAGAAGAAGATTAAATGAGGAGATTTAGGTCAAAGTGGTGATGTCCAAAGAAAGGAGGAGGGGCAGGGAAAAGGTGGGAGGAGGGGGAAGGATTGGGGTCAGAGAAACTGATCACTGGGAGGTTGCCTGTGACTGAGGAGGAGAGTGACGGTGGGAGGGAGGGCGAGCCTGATTCCTGGCATGACCACATTGGATTGATCAGAACGGTGAGGTGAGCTGTCACCTAATGCGTCTCACCTGATTTCCTTAGCAGGCACGCCTGTCTGGGGATTTTCCCTTCATGTCTAGACTTCTGAATCAGCACTAACTGATCTGATGTTTTCTTTCTTTTTCTTCTCCTCCACTGTCTCACTCTCATCCAATCCCTTCCCTCCTCCCTCTCTGGAAAGCCTAATTAGCAGACATTTTTATTGATCCGCTGGATTTGGTTCTGAAATCTCCTTCTCTGTCTGGCAGACAGATCTTGGCTAAAGTCTCTCTCTTTAGCTGGTGGTCTGTAAGGGGGGGCAGTGGCGTGTGGGCCCACCTGTTGACCACAAGGCAAAAGCGTGCAGACTTTGCTACACACTTACATCACCCCTTTCTTATCCCCCGTCTCCCCATCATCTCTAAGTCTTCCAATACCCTCTGTAGGCCCCCTCAATGTCCCCCTCACTCGACTGCTTCTGAAGCTCGTGTAATTTGGACCTGCTAGATATTAATTGTTCATGCTGAAGGGGATGGAGTTAGCAATAATTAGGGTTTTAGTCCATTAGAGTCTCATTAGTTCAGAAAGTAGGGGATTGAGATAAACACCCTCTGATAATTGAGAGGCATGGAAAGATTACGGAGGCATTATAAATCGCAAATTAGCCATAATAGCTAATCGCTAATAAACTAACATCTGTTGGCACTGGCTGCAAGTTGCTGTACAAAGCAGCAGATAAAGACAACATCTGCTTACCGAGGAAAGAGGAATACTTTTAATTTTGAAGTACTTGTACTTTTCCACATTTAAGATGGAAATACTGTAATTTTTGCTCAACTATAACCTAATCCAATAAAGGTTGGGATGATTTGTAAAATGTAATTAAAACAGAATGCAATGATTTGCAAATCATTTTTGAAATATATTCATATCTAATATTCAAACTCACAAACTTTGATGTTTTTTGTAAAGTATTCACTCACTCTGAATTTGATGCATGTACTACACTCCAAAAAGTTGGGACAGTGGCATATATACCACTGTGGTAAATCACCTTTTCTTTTCAAAATACTGTTTGGGAACTGAGACACTGTGTTTTGAGCGGGCCCTCCAAAATCTTCGAGATTTAATGAGTGTTTGTATGAAAGAATGGACAAAACTCTCATCTGAACAAGAAGAATCTAAAGGTTGGCACTGCTTTTCTAAGTATTAAACACATTTGAATTAGTGTGTTTAATTCTCTTTTCTGTGTCATTCAGCTTCATTCCACATGGTTTTTATGTCTTAAAAACTTATATTGTAAATGTTCTCAAGGAAATCACAAATCATCGCATTCTGTTTATAGGTATATTTTACACAGCATCCCACCTTTTTTGGATTTGGGGTTTAATATCTGACAGATGTAGTACAGATGAAGATGTAGTAGATGTGTGTTGTGACATTTTTTGGGTTTGACTCAGGGCGCACTTTTGAGGAACACAACAAGAGATTGCATTTTATCTCTTCTAATAATCAATAAAGCCCAGTTACGTAAAGCACATGAAATCTGGTAAATGAAATTTGTTTTCAAAGAGAAGCAAACTATTGCAAATAATATGCAAATACCCCCTACTGGTGCCATGCTGCACCATCCGTATGTTGTTCTGCTTCTGCTATTACTGGTTGATAAGTGTGAACATTCAATATCTCAAACTGAGAGAATCACAGCATGAATTTATAGATACATCTCAGATGGCCTAATTGATTGAGTCTTTTTCCATTGCAAATAGGTCCCATAATATGCACAAGCTCTTAAAGACTTCCTGAAAAGGCAGTTGAGACTGCATCACAGAGTAAGAGCTGCCAGTAAAAGCAAGATAAACATCAATACTCAGAGGGAATAAGCCACAAATGTTTGCCGTAGTGACACTGACCAAACACCGAGCACACATATGATCAAAGCTCGTTAATAAAAAAGAGAATGAGCAATGCATCTCGCTATTTGATTCATTAGAAACATTAAAAATGCAGTAACTATGAGTTTGCAGTGCAGCACGGATTGTGCACAACCTACAAAGCTGAGTAGGACAACAAAATATGATGTTTACTTCTAGAGGTGACAATGATTATAGGTAGAATGTGGGTGGTTTAGTAGAAAACAATTCATAACACCTCTTCTGCTGTCATGTTAATTTAGAAGTGTACTAAAGTCCCCAGCCAGCCCTTGTATGGTATAGAGTTACTGTATGCACAGTTAACTGTCTGATGATGATGTTGCAGATAAGGA
This sequence comes from Plectropomus leopardus, assembly GCF_008729295.1. Classification (NCBI taxonomy): domain Eukaryota; kingdom Metazoa; phylum Chordata; class Actinopteri; order Perciformes; family Serranidae; genus Plectropomus; species Plectropomus leopardus. The sequence goes on from NC_056480.1 coordinate 6,689,736, forward strand.
TGTTTGTTGGGGCCTGTGGCTGGTCCGTCTTCTTCCTTCCTCCTCTGTGATGGCATGCAACCCAGAGGTGTGAAAATGACAAGTGTTATTTTGGTTTGTCACAGTCAACCCCTGAGAAACTCTGGCTTATTGCAACAGATGATAGTGAGAAAGTGTGAGGTCTCACTTTGTTATAACCTTATAAGGATAAACAGTTGTGCAAAAGGCTGACAAAATGTCAGACTTATGTAAAAGTTCATTTTAAGTCACCGAGCTTCACGCTTAAATCTGTGCTGATTTTGAACTGCAGTTAATGATTGTAAATACAGTATTGTACTATGGCTGAGTTGTGAGTGTCATGCCCAGTTACAGTAAATGGACTGTCATTGTGCTTTGTCGGATTTCACTGCAATTTTGAGCCACTGATTAAACATTTTGCAAAAAGGCATGAAGACACAGACACAACCAATGCAAGCTCTGAATAAATCCAATGCCAACACAGATGGATTATGAGACAATGGGCCCCTAGGTGCAGACATGAAAAACACTCCATCACCTCTCTACAGAGGAGCAAGAAAAACACTTTCTGCTGGCTTTGCCTATTTGTCTTTTTTTGCCATCTTTTAAGCATATTATTGTGTTTTTTGGTCGTTTTGCTCTTTTGCCCATCTTTGACACCGTTTCTGTTTCAGTAAAGGTCAATTTATGTACGACTTTACAGTCGTTTTGTGTATCTTTGTGGTGATTTTGAGTCTCCTTCTTGATATGTGTTAATTTGGGTGACAATATGCAGGTTAGGTCAAGGGGGGTGGCCCTGACATTTTGGGCCCCTGGGTCTGTGCCCGGTAGGCCTGTTTAATAATCCATCCATGAGTTCCAGCAACTCATTTTGCAATGTTTATCAGTAAATAAAAGTCACACTTTGGTTTCAGGATAATAGCCTTTTTTTTTTTTTATCTTTAATCTCTACCTTCAAGTCATTTCCAGGTCACAAACCTGTTTGGCATTTTCAGTAGTGATATGGACACCAATGTCCTTGTCTTTTTTAGCTTGGGCCTTACTAAGAAAATGAAATTTCTGATTATGTTAATGCATTGTTGAAGCTTTCACATGAATCCACTTTGCTGGTATTATTGTATAACCTTTAGAGAAATGAAGATTGAACCTTACCCTACTATTTCCTCATCTACCCAGCTTTGCTGGGCACTAACATAAAAGGATGAGTAAATAAGCGGCAACCTCCAGGACTGAATGGCTGGCTCCAGAAGCGAGTCAATCTCCATAACGAGCCATGTCAAGATGCCCAACTTTACAGCAGAAATAAACATGTTTACAGCCTGGTTCAATAAACAGTTTTGGTCTGTATACTGATTTCCCTGTTACTGACAAATGTTTTTCAACAAAGCTTCATGTAACTTACCTGTTTACATTTTATAAAAGCCCAAAGTTATTTATGGTTGTGGACACTTTGCGTGACAGATTGTCTGCGTGGCATCACAACAATCTATGAGTCAGATTCATCCATCGCTTCTCCACAGCTCCACCCTTTCATCCAAAGTATGTCACTTCTGCCTCCAAAAACACCAAGATGGCTACAGTCAAAATGCGAAACTCCAAGATTCAAAACAGGAGTCCACAAACCAACAGGTGATATCTCGGTAGCTATGCCCTCTATTTCTGGCATGCTACGTGAGTGGCACTAACGTGTCAAAACAGCCCCTCCTTAAAATCGTTTTCAACTGTTTTTGATATGTTTCCAAAGAGTTGGGCGTAGGTCCACAGAATTGAACAATTAAAAAATAAAGAGGATATAAAAGAAAAGTTGATGATATCTGACTCACAAAAACAATATCTAACACAATAAACCAAACCTCAGGCAGATGGAAAGAAGTATATAAGTCTTTTTTTTTTTTAACCTCTTATCGTAACAAACGTTTGACCTCACATCTTAGGTCACTGCAGTTGCCCTCTGATGGATTGCCAAAGATTATACATTAAGATTAAAATTATGCTTTTGTGTTTCAAATCATACCTGGATTATGTATATTGACCTCCTTGACCTTTAGATACCACATAGGATTTTTTTCCTCCCGTATGTAACCATGATTGCTTACATAAGCTTGGAGGCATTTCTTGTTGATCATTTAATTGTCACTGACACAAAAACGCTTCTTCCAGTGAATTTACAGCATCCCCCGCAGCGATTAAGCAGGTCAAGCAAGTTTGGAATTAAATGAACAAAGACGAATGTTTTCCAAGCCACGCTGATTATTGTGTATCAACTAGAAATGGAACTTTTTTTAAAAAAAAAAAAAAAAAGCCCTACGGCACAAGTAGGTGCATCTTATCTGTCAGTTGACATAAAAACAATAGATTGTATTAGAATTGCAGTTGTAAGCTTAAGCAAACCAGTCAAGCTACAAAGTTCAAGTCAAGACAGTTAAAAGTTGCTCAGCTCTGCACTCACTGACCTTGAACTCTTTGTACCTGTTTTTAAGTTGACAAGCATTCACTTATGATGCGCTTTTTCATGTGGCTTTTTAATTTTGTGTTTTGTAAGTGATTTGATTTTTTGTGTAGTTTTATGTTGTATTATGTGTGTCTTCTTTGTATCACTTTACATCATGTGCTATTACGTGTATTATTTGTCTTGAGTATGTCTTTTTTTTCTCTTCTTCTTTTGCAACTTTATATTATTATGCCATTGTACTGTGTATTTGATCTGACCTGCCAAGTGGCTGGATATGCAAATAAGCTTTAAACTATAATCTAGTACAGTAAATCAAATGGTAGCATTTGTGTTTTAAACTGTACATGGTCCCTTTTAAATAAAATACATAATTAAAACAGATTTACATCCATGTCTGTCCAGCTTCATTTGTAGCCATTATATCTGATAATGCTTCAAATATGGATGCGGCCGCCAAGAGGCTGTATATTATAAAACATGGATGCTTCACAAACATCTTCAACGCAACAGAAACGAAGATCTATGCAATCAGCAAGGTTTCAAGAATGGCACCCAAGATTATGTTCACCATTTCAGTATCTGACCGAATGTCTCCCCTTCTGTACCTGAGTTAAGGCATTGAATAATGTCTAGAAAAGGTTTTGCAGATGATTGTGATAGATATGGATGGATATAAAATGTCATCACTTCATCATTTTATCCAATAAGACATTTTTTTGTCAAATTTTGTCTTAATTAGCATAGGAATTCTTGGGTGATGGCAAACAATATGTTTTTGATGCCACAGTAACCTTGACCTTAGACCACCAAATTCTAATCAGTTTATTAAGGAGTCCGACTAGTTTGTGCCAAATTCGAGGATATTTCCCTAAAGGCCTGCCCGTAATATTGTGTTCACAAAAATGAGAAGGAGGTAAGGTCACCAAAATCTAACCAGTTCTTTGATGTGTCTAAGTGACTGTTTTGCCAAATTTGAAGAAATTCAAGGCCTTCTTAAGATATCATGTTTACCACAATGGAACAAACCAGGTCAATGTGACCTTGACCTTTGACCACTGAATTCTTAGCAGTTTATTTTTGAGTCCAAGTGGACATTTTTGCAAAATCTAAGGAAATTGCCTCAATTCCTTGTTAAGATATCACATTCACCAGAATGGGACAGACCAGGTCACAATGACCTTAACTTTGGGTTAACCAAAAATGTAATCAGTTCATCCTTTGGTCCAAGTGGATGTTTGTGCCAAATTTGAAGAATTTCCATCAATGTGTTCTTGAGATATTGCGTTATCAAGAATTGAAAGGATGGACAACCTGAAAATATAATGCTTCTAACCACGACTATCACTGACGTGAAAGCATAAAAGCCCTCCCTCTGGTAAAATAGAGTTTTTGAAAAAGTGTTCACAAATGATTTGTAAAAATAAAGCATGTCAGGGACAAACACTGAATTTGGATTTCCCACTCATGCACTGACAACAATGGGACTTGCACAAAACAAAGATGCTTCCAGGAAAACAATTGCTTATGCATGTTCGTAATGAAATTCAATAATGTAATCGTCAACATATTTAAGATTCAGCCAGCAGGGATAATCCCTCTGGTTAAAGGGATCTGATGGAAAACTAAGCTGACCAGGCTCAGTAAACAACAACCCCATAAAAAGTGATGTTTCTATGGCTACTTCCTATAGGTCATCTACTTCCTGGTAAAGTGAATGTGGTTGTTGCTAGGGACAACAACAGCAGTACCACAGTAACAATGCATTAACAACCAAATAATCCTCTTTTTGTTGTCTTAGTATCTGCTGCTCAGCTGTTTACTGTTTACCAAGTGGAAAAACACCAAGGGAGGGGATCACCAATAGAATAAGAGGGATTGGGGACACCCAGGAACTAAGAAAGACAGAGCGAGTGATGTAAACATGGTCATCACCTAGCCTTCAAAAAGTTTCATATATTTCAGGGTGTGGCATGTTTCCACTAAAGAAGAACAGTGTGCTTGCATTCTGAGTCACGGCCAACAAACTATAAACACAACATGAGCTGTCATGACAGGATTATTTCCACTTTCATTATCACTCAAGGAAAACACTGGAACTGAATGTGGCTGCATTACAAACAACCTGTTATCGTAACAGCAATGTAAGCAGAGCTTTAAGTTTCTATCACCTTCTGTTACCTTTTATCCTTTAGTGGATCTTATCACATGGTTTCCTTACCAGCTTTTTCACATTCTGTGAACGTCATCTCATGATCCTTAAGTTTTGCAATAGGCTAGTGGTAGTAGTTTTTTAAATTTATGGGAAAATTAATGATTAATGGTCTAACAGGTTAGCTTTGTCACTGTGTCATATGTCAATTTCCTGTAATGTATGAGATAACTTGGTGGAATTATTCCTTTTTTATTCCTTTTTACTATCAATGTTTTGTTGTTGTTGTTTGTTTACTGCAGTTGTTTTTTACTGTGCATTTGGTGTTGGTGTGTTTGCTCTACTGTACTTTTATACTGTTCTTCAAAATCAATAAACAGATGTTTAAAATTAAACAAAGATTAATCGTACTCATTCCAAATGCACGTTTTTAAAAAAAATAGAGGCCATGATTAAAAAGGTAGACGAATGAAACCAACTCCAATGACCGCCCATCTTACAAAATCTTTTAGTATGCCTTTATCGATAAATGGATGGCCAATGCGCTGGTGCATTGGATGCTTTTCAGACTACCAACCTAAACCATGGACTTTTAGATAAGGTAAGCTGGACAGAAGCGTTGGGATATAAGGAACTGATGATTACCTTAGTATCTTAAAAATGAAGTATTGATATGATATTAATACACATATGATAATACTGTGTACATGATCTAGCGCCTCCTTGAGTTTCTTCCCATTCCCCCTTTATCTCCTCTCCACCTGCCTAAACTTTTATTTTGAGTGTAATTCATTTACCATAAAAGAGTTTAAAAAGATGCACAGTGAACAAAGTTAAATATATATTTGACTGACAGTGTTATTGTATACATTGTATACCTATTTCATCTTGAATGAAACTATACCATTAAACTTGGATGCAATAGGCAAAGGGACAATTGTTTGTTCCACAACACACATTTCATGGGTTAGTTGTTCACTGGTTGGGGTACATGCGTAATGGGGAATGGGGTGGTGCTAGTTGGTGGAATCAGTGGTTATTGATGGGTAAACAATAGGATTATTTACTTTACACTCCTAATTGCCCTATTTGTTTCTTGTAGCTTAGAGAAACAGATGTACTACATCCTGAAACGACCATTGGCTCTTTGTTGTATTGCTAATGAGTCACTGCTTTCACATGGTATCACATTTTTATGTGTCATACAGTAGGTTCACTAGTCTCCAGTACACATTATGTGGGTTGGCCGAACGCAATAGATGAAATGTAAGGGTTTTTGAGGTTTTTTTCGATTTGAGGGTGTAAATTAGTTAAGAACATATATATTAGAAATGTTACTAACTGGTGCTTTTTATTGTGTTTTACTTAATAGTCAAGTACATCAGGAGTAATCGAGGCAGGTTTGTAATGTGCTCTTGTTGGATGGCCCAATAAACTTTTAGAGTTCCACTTCCAATATCTTTGGTCACAAGTTATACTTCACTGTGTCTTCTGCACCACCATGCAGTTTTAAACATAAAACATTCAAACTAACACTATGTGTCTTGCTTAAGCCAGCAGTTCGTTTAACCTGTTTGTATGATCAGCATTTGGTAAAACAGGTTGCAGCTTTCTCCGCACTGTTACTGACGCTGGAGTAGCACAGACTTAGACTTTTGCATAGCAACAGGTGTCCTTTTAGACCAGACTATTACAAAACACCAAAAGTATCCTCAAATTAGCATTATCAGGACTCAGGTCACATCACTTTGTCTGATTTTCTCCATCTCAGACAGCTTCAATACAGCTGACCTCAGGTCTTTCCTCCACTTATCCTTTTCGGCTTGTCTGCTTGTTATCTCCCTCCCTCCCTCCCTTTTGTGCAAAGGCCCAGTTTCCTTTGCCCTGCGCTTGCAGTTTCCCTCGCTGGAAAAAAAAGCGTGTCTGGACCTATCTGATGTCCCGGATGTGATGTGTGTCAGGGAGTGAGATGAGTCGGTTAGCCTGCTATCCTGGAGTGCTGGGTCTTTAGCCTCTGAGCCCTGAGCCTGTGCCCAGACTGTCTGCAAATTAGAGAAATTAGCCCAGCCAGGCGCAGGCCAGTGAAAGAGCCCAAATCCCCCACGACACACACACACACACACACACACACACACTCCTTCCACCATCACCATTAACCCCCATGCCACACTGGACAGTAAAGCTCTACTCTTGGAATAGCGGCCTTGCCATATGGCAGCCAATTTACTATTTTAGCAGCCAAGTTAGGAAAGAAAGGAGGAGAGTAGGAGGGGTATTTGTAATGGACAGAAATAGTTAGAATGCTTGAAATAAAGATACAGCTATGTGTCAATTTATAGTTTTAAAAAATGTGTGTAAACATATATTCAATATTTGGTACTTTAACACATGTAAAATGCATTTTCTTTTCATCTCTAACTGTTATGTGAATGTTGGAAATCAAACGTTTGTCTTAAGCTTCCTAAATATCTTCTTCTTGGTTTTACACTATATTTAATATTATATGACAAAACAAAAAATACTCCTTACCCATTTTTTCAGCTTTTTATTACATTTTCTATTTTTATTTTTGTTGTTATATGTATTTGATATTAGTTTGCTATCACTTTCTATGTTATTGGATAATTTTCTGTATTTTTTTATAACATAGTAAAATTTAAAAGTTTTTTTCAGGCAGAGTCTTCAGATAAGCTCACTCAATTGTCTGCCACTCATTGGGTTTTATACTATTGTATACTATACTTGTAATTTTATATATTTTAAATTGTGCAAAAATAAATAAAACAAAAACAAATTAAAACTTTGAAAATTAACAAAAGTCTTGTACTTTTAGGAACAAGGAAATTAGCACTGTGCCTGCAATTTTGACATTTTCAATATTTTTAATATTTATCCTGCAAGTTATGCAACATTTGGTGAATTTAGATTAAGATGCATGTTGTAAATTACAATAATAAAATGGAGAAATCCATAATTTCTGCACAGTTATGTGTCACTGACAGATTATTATTATTATTATTATTATTAAATTTCACCCATCACACATGAAAACCCTCATTTCACATTTTCCAATGTACTGGGAGAAAAACATTTATTCATATGTGAAAAAAATCAGGCAAATGTGTATTTAAGGCTCATGTGTTTGTAAGGCATTTTACTTGTTTTAATAAAATTTAATTTAAAAGTGTAAGCACATGCACACATAAAAAAAAAAAAACGTGGACAGTTGGAAAATGTCCATAGATGAGAGAAAGAGAGAATTCCCACACACAGTCCTATTACTCACAATTTTTTTTTTTTTTTTTAAAGTTTAATCTCTATTTTTTCTCATCTAAGAAAACTCAATTTCACATGTGCTTTCTTGAACAGGTTGCATCTCTACATATGGAAGAGTCACATTCTCTTTTTTACCCTCCATATGTTGTTTTAACAGCTCTCTCCTGTCCTGGTGATCTTTATGCAGGTCACCAGGTGAGGTGACCCAGAGCACTATGTTATTAGACTGTGTGTGTGTCTGAAAGTAAAGGGGATGCTCACCAGACAGGTGTCTAAATCTCCTTCCTGCGTGCCAGGGTGACCTGCCCTACATCTGTTATCTGTGAATGAGTGAAGCCGCACCATTCAGCATAGGGCAGGGAAGACATGTAAGACACAGAGAACATCAGTATTACTATTTTTTTGTATTTCTTTTTACCTTTTTTCTTACTTGATTACAATTAGAATATAGATGAAAAACAGTGCTCATGTTTGTTCAGTATTCATATATGTGTGTGTGTGTGTGTGTGTGTGTGTGTGTGTGTGTGTGTGTGTGTGGCAGGGGTCTTAGGGGTCTTTAAGACGTTCTACGGTGAGATGTAGGTCAAGGAGATACAGTGGCAGCAGATTGCTCATTAAGTGCCAAACCAAGCAAAAGTCTATGAGTGTGTTTTTCAGTGGCAACAGGCCAGCCATCTGCTCTTCTTTTATTCATTCATTAACATGTCTTCTTTGTGCGTGCGTGTGTGTGTGTGTGTGTGTGTGTGTGTGTGTGTGTGTGTGAGTAAGCATTCATCACAATAGCCCCTTGCTGGCCAAGTGTACAACGTCACTGATGTTGTTGTCTAAAACCAACAGTTGTGTGTCAGATGGCTCAATCACATGACCACTGTGGCTCGGGATTGGCTGAGGCGTTGAGCTAAAAAAGCTTGGCGCAATCCAGGCTCATGAGTTTCTGGTGATGGTGACAGAGTAACCACAGCGAGAGCGGATACCCAGAGGATCTAACTGAAAAGAAACCCCTCAAGAAACACAGGGGAAAGAAGAGAGAGTATTAAGAGGGAAACCATCAAGGGATGACATAGCCAAAGAAATGAGGATCCTACAGCTGACTGAATGTGTGAAAGTAAGTCATATTTCTGTCTTTTTTTGCACTGGCAATGATAACTTTGGATCATTCAAAGATGTATAAATGATACATGATGAACAGAAAACAACAAGCTGACCTGCTGTCCTCAAGAAGAAATGGCTGGTTTAACTGAATGGCGAGCATTAGGAAGTTGGCCAACAGCAGTGTCAATAAACTTTGGTAGTTCATGAATGGAACTGACTACCTGAGTAATGAATGACTGCCAGAAGGTATTTTTAAATAATGGAAAATAGTGTCTTTTATACCGATTCCAATCAGTCATGGATTCAGTTGACATTGAATATTTAGATTCTTAAGCTTTGAGGTCAAACTACTGTCATAAACTGACTTTTTATAGAAGTTGTTTGCCACGTAAAAGATGATTTATTTCTGTACTGCGTATTTCTTTCCATAAAAACGCACTTTATCTTAAACTTATTATGATTACGACTGATTTTTATTGGTCTAAAATGTCTTTCTCTCTCTATTTTTTTCAGATCTTGAGCTTTAACCCGCGTACCTAAAACGAGGGACCTACTGAACCAAACCAAAGTACTTCTTCTATACCAAAGCAACCTAAACCAAACCAAACTAAAAGCTCTGAAGCCTGAATCCTTCACCTACACTATATTGTACAGTGTCAAGATGAAGCTGGAAAGCACACTGGGAGACATGAGCGGGTGGAGGGAGGTGGACTTTGTCCTTAATTGCACCTACATTGTGCCGGACCAGGTGTCAGACCCCAACTTTAGCCTGCCCAAAGCCATGACGTCCATCCCACGAAACCTCACCCTCGAATACGGCACAGACAACGAGGTGAGAGCAATTCAGCTCCTTATAGAACAGTTTACTCCTATGGCTGTTGATATTGTGATATAAGAGTAGAAATTGTCTTAGATTTTGGATATCGTAATGTAAGTGTTGTCTTCTCCTGGTTAAAAAGACTGTTTTACAGTAAAGTGATGGCATTTTCTAAACATACCGGACTTTTCTAGCTGTTCAATCATCAGCCTTTACCCACTTAGTCATTATATCTGCATTACTGATGATTATTTATCAAAACTTTTATTGTGTAAATATTTTATGAAAGCATTGATAGTAAACATTGCACTGTTTAAAGTAACTATTTGTTTCAACTTTATAAAGTTAGTGCTTAGACTGCCTTAAATCTTTAAGTTGAATTTGAGACGACAAGTTGAATTATCACAAACTTACCTTAACTTTTCTTTTAAAATTCAGTCAACTTCAATTTTAAGGCAGCCAGGACACCAACCTTTTTTAAGTTAAAAACAAGTTAAAACAGTTAGTTTATTTTTCCAGTGTACATATCAAAATATTGATACAGAGGCATTTGGTCAAAAATATCTTCATATCTTTGATTTTCTCCATATCACCCAGACCTATTTATTCTTGAAATTTCTTTTAGATAAAAAAGCCAATATACAACCATGTGCTGACAACCAAGCGGTTGACTGGCATTAAAGCACATATTCTAATATGACAATCTATAACTTTGACCCTACTGTTAATGAGCTGCGTTTCTTAAGTGTTTCGGTTTCAGTTTCGTTAGATTAAATCTTTAGTGTTTACACTTCTAAATACTAATTCTATGTTACATAATATTCTGTTGGGCCATCTGCATTGGGTTTCTTGGAACAAAAGATCTGCTGACTAATGAGTTCTTTGCACTTACAGTACAGTGCACAGCATTTGAGTGTGTCTGTCTGGGTGGGGCTGTGGACATGAGGCCACTGGCAGCTTGAGGTCAGGGGCCTTTTCATGTCCTCTGGCCACCTTAGCTTCCATTATGTCACCCAAATGTTTCAGCCTTTGTGTGGCCTCTTTGCACATATGGATATAATAAAAAAATGCATGCAGACACTCCTTACTCATGACACACAGAGTTAGATGTCAGGAATTAGCTTGACTTCCAGATGATCTTATAACGTCACGACTTCCCTGCTTTACGACCGTGCCTGAGCTATTTACCTTCTATGCCTTTCCTACTCAGGTGAGTCAGGAGGAGCAAACTTAATGTCCCAGGGCTATTTCAATCAGCTGACTGTTTGGCATGCAGCGCAGTAAGATCCAGTATCTGTCTGGACATGTCACTGTTGAGCACTGCAATCGTGTCTCCAAGCGAACATGGTTTTAAAAGGGAATTTGTAATGTAACAAACGTTAAAATCATCATCTTAAAAAGGAAGAGAGAAAGAAAGAGATGTCACACTCACTTGTTTTGTTGCTCTTAATGCTCGACACTGATGCTTGTGGTTGACTTCACTGTCCCCTTCCTCTTTCTGGCAACACTTTCTGCCGTCGTTCCCCTTTCTCACTCTCATACTCTCAACTCTTTCTTCTCTCTGTGCTGCATTTACCACTGCGGGAAGAGAAAAGCATGCAAATGGTAGTGATAAAAATCACTCCGAAGGCTAATGTCAAATCCCTGGGCCTTGTTTACCAGCTAACACATTTTAGACACATGTCACACTTGATGCAGCCAAACTCGATTTTTTGCATTTACTAGTGCTCAAATAGAGCAGTTCTATCTGACCAATCCTAATTATAAAAATGTCATTTAGGTATATTTTTTTTATTTCAGATTTACATCAAAACTGGCAGCTAATTAGTGTTCATGTATGTGTGTTTGCATGTGTGATCAGCAAATCAAAAAGACATCAGATAAGAAATGAAACATGAAAACAAGCACGGGCACACACACTCACATGCTTGCCAGTAATCTGCTTTCCTCACACTGGCCCAAGTCCACCGAGTGGTTTCCCTTCCTAATGATGGCATCATGTGAATCTTTCTCCTTGACTCCCTAAAGGTGGTCGGGAAATTCATTTCCTGTGATCATCATGAAACACAGCCGCTCCTTTGTTTGGGTGTGTGGGGTGGCATAATTACATACATGTGTCATCTGAAAAGTAGGGTGCAGGTCACACAGTTATCACAAAGGCTCAGAGGGAAGGGAATTTTTTTAAAACAGGTTAATGTTTCAGTTTGAAAGATGAGTCAAATCTAAAGAAAACTGTAGTCAACAAACTATCGTCTTTGCCATACTTGTTCAGCACCTGTGTGGCTGCCAGGAGGAATGCTGGGCCCACTTAACTTCTTTACATTTTTTCTAAACCTCATCTTTCTCCAAGTTTTTTCTCCAAAGTGTGCCAGGAAATGCAAAGAAGGTTGGATGGGGCACGTGGCAGATGGGGCGTTATAACAACGGGTGCCAGTGAGCTGGGAGAGAGGCAGTGGGGAGAAGCTGGGGAGAGGAGGGTGTGTTGGGGGGGGATTTAGGTTAAAACCAGATGATTAACTTTCGTTGGGGCCAGGCAGCCGGCCAGGCCTCAACCTGGCGGGTGCACGAGCTATTTCAAGAGGGTTAAGAAAAGACCAGGGGGCTGGGGGGGGAAGGCAGGAGGAAAAGGAGGGCGTTCAAGGGTGTGATAGCGTGGGTCTACTTAAGAACGCCCATCCTCCTCCCCGCTTCCTCCCAACCTGGCCGAACTGTGCGGTTAAGGAGCAGCAGCGGCCACAGCGATTCGTTAGTCACGCAACACCAGCAAAGCACAATGTCCCTGTCACACTGGTTCATCACATCCAGGAATCACTTCGCTCGCCTCCACGACCGCCTAACACACGCACACACTCTGCCCTCAGTGACCTGTTGTTCTTCTAATTAACTGATTTTACATAATTTCCAACTTTATCCGTCAAAGTGTAAAAAATAATCAGAAGGTGTTGAGGTGTTTGCAATATTTGTTGATTTGGGGTTTGACCTTTAAATGGGACGTCACGAAAATCCTTTTGAGGGTCAGTTTGTATTACAATTACTCAATGGCAGGAAGAAAGAGTGTGTCTTTATGTATGGGGTGGGGGGGTAAAGCGGGGGGTTACTTAAGGATTGAAAACAAAGCTCCTCAAGACACAGAGGCTGCGTACGCCACATATGCCACTGCCTGATGGTGTGTGTGTTTGGGTTTGCTTTAAGGAGGGTTGACCCCAAAGCCTGTGCACTTTCTATGAAAGTGTGAACTGTGAAGCTGTTCTGCACAACAAAAAAGACACTGACATATCCCGTATGTCCTCATTTTAGATTCACTATTTTTACCAATATTTTTTTTAAAATCCAACTCACTATAAAACTACCTCAGGGGGTCAGAAATGACTCGATAACCCGCAGAACAGGTTTATTCTTACCAAATATATATTATATGCCCCTGGGTCAAATGATTTGTGAAATCCCACGCAAGTCCTTGCAAAATGTTTCGGAGAAACTGTGGAAAGCACCTTTTCCAGGGAATCCAATTAAAGACAGAGGTGTGACTCAATTTCACATCTGTAGGTAACATTTTGTAATCAGGGCTTTTAGGCTGTGATGCAACATGTCAGAAGCGCAAGCAATCAGCTTTTGTCTTTGTAGTTTTCCAATTTAAAAGTGTTGTTTTGTGTTCTATGAATATTAAAACACTTAATTAATGAGAGATCCATTAAGTTCAGAGGTCAACAGGTGACCTCTCTTTCTCGTGCCTCTCTGGTGCTTATGAGGACAGCAGGTCAGAGATCAGTGGAGTAGGTCAGAGAAAGTGTAATTCTCTTCATTCGATTAACTCATTAGCGCCGAAAGTGTGTCACCTTGTGGGTTTTAACCTGGCTCTGGAGCTGTCTGGGTCAACATGACGAAGTCGCCTAAACCGCAACTCAGGCCAACTAGCTGCTGGACATAAACAATGCACAAACACAAGTTCTGTCGCTTGAAATATTACTTGAAAAGACATGTACTGACCGAGAAAAGACTCAAAACGACCACAGGGAGACACAAAACAGCGACAAAGAGATGTAAACAGCTGCAAAGAGACACAAAGAGAGTGCCAAAGACTAAAAACAGGGGCAAAACAAAGACAAAGAGAGTTACAATGCAACTACAAAGAGACTCAAAATAACTACAATGAGATGCAAAGCAACTAAAATAGATTCAAAATAATAAGAAAGAGATGCAGAATAACTACGAAGAGACAGAAAATGACCACAAACAGGTGTTAAAAAAACAACTACAAAGACACTTAAAATGACTACAAGAGACATAATGACTACAAGAGAAGCAAAGCCACTACAAAGAGAGACAAAATGACTACAAAAAGCAGCAAAGCAGAGGAGCAAGAGGATTACCACAAAGAAACATAAAACAAAAAGATGCAAAATGATAACAAAGGGACGTAAAACAACTACAAAGATACACAAAATGACTAAAATGAGACACAAATCAACTACAAAGAGACACAAAATCATAGAAAGATACCTAATAACTACAATGAGATGTAAATCATTAAAAAAAAGACTATAGACATCTAAAAAGTTTGTGTGTTTTGCTTCTTTGTAGAAGAGAGGGTAGGCCCTTCTGCCCTTCTGCATGTCAGTGCCCAGGGGCCCATTGATTCATAGAGGCGAAACATGGGAGGAAAAAAATTTAAGGATGTATTTGGTTTGTGTTCCAGGTGATGGGCGTGTTCAGCAAAGAATATATTCCTCAGGGGACTCGCTTTGGCCCTCTGCAAGGGGTCATCTACACCAAAGATAATGTCCCCAAACAGGCCAACAGGAAATATTTCTGGAGGGTAAGGGAAAAGCACATTCACATGCATGCATCTACACAAATATACTGTTTTTATAGGTGTCATTGTAGTGACAAGGCACATTGTGTTACTGGTCAAGAAGTCAAAGATTTTAAATCTAGACTAGAATATGACCCTGAAAACAGCTGTTGTTGACTTCTGTTCTTTTTCCTATGTTATCAAGAAAAAAAAAGAGACTTTTGTTGCTTAGATACGGAAGTTTCACATCAAGTCTAGGTCAATACGTCAATAAGGAAACAAAAATGCTTTCACACAGACTGCACTGATGTAGAGGGGTTTTGGTCAAAATTTTAGAGGAAGTTGCGAGCGCTGCAGGCACGTAACAATAGATTTACTCTCACACAGTCATCAGAGGCTTACTGGCACTCAGGTCCTATGCAACATGTGTCACATCCCTAAAGGAGGGACTATTGTTCACACGCACACACTCAGACAATCCTCATCTTTCCGCCCCTTTTTATTCTTCAAGTCCCATGTTTCTTTCCTGTCTCTCATCCAGCTTATGTCACTTAGGAAATTTTCTATTCTGCTGAGTCAATTCCCAAAAGGACCTCTTGCTGCCACCCTACGTATTTTTCTTCCGGCCTTATTTCCTGTAAACCTGTGCAAGGTAGTGAGAGCCTTACGTTCTTTGGTAGTAATTATGTTATCAACATTGCAACACAGATGGAAGATCGGGGCGGACGTGCCGCCAAAGGCATGCCTGCATGTGTTTGGCTGCCTGCCAGCACCTGTCAATGAGGCAGCCACTACAAACACTGTGTTTGTTTTCACAAGCCAGTGCACACTTTTGACATTTGATATGATCAAAGTTAAGAATATAACTGGCATGTATTTCATGAAAAAAAATACATGCACAGAAACAATATTAATAATATAAAAAAAAAATGAGAAAGAGAAAGAGAAAATGAGGAAAGAGGGAGAGTGAGAGAGACAGCCTCTGTGGTGAGTGTCCCAGCCACGCCTCCGTGCCTTACGCCTACTAATAGAGTGACAGTACACGCATAATCACACACAGGAGTGACACACAGAGCAGAGCAGTAGAGCGCAGACCAAAGGAGGAAAAAATATACAGCAGCTGATAAGTCAAGGACATTTAACTGTACATGGCAGAGGTGATTATTCTGTTTTTTTCCTTTATAATCCTAATAAATTTGAATTGTTTACTAGTGATTGTTTTGATGTTTTAATGTGGATTTTTGTTGATTTTTTTTGTTGAAGTTTTTAGATATACATTGTTACTTTAACATATATATTTTGCTATTTACTGTTGCACTGCTGTGGGCTGGGATCACAGCCTTTTGTCTATTTTACGTATGTAAATATGTACAAAAAATGACAAATACACCGAATCTTGAATTTTGAATTAAAGCAGGATGTGGCCAACAGACGGTCAAACAACATCATTAATTTACTACGTTAAATATTTAACAAAATTAACATACAAGTAATGCTCATTATGTTACACACAAATCAGTTGCTTCAAGTGTACATCTTTTAATCCCATTTTCTCTCTTCTTCTCCTGCAGATTTACAGCAGTGGGCAGCTTCAAAACTTTATTGATGGCTACGATGTCCACAGAAGCAACTGGATGCGTTATGTCAACCCGGCCCGTTCTCTGGCCGAACAGAACCTGGTGGCGTGCCAGAACGGCCGCGACATCTACTTCTACACCATCCGACCGGTGGAGCCCGGCCAGGAGCTGCTGGTGTGGTACAGCCAGGAGTTCGCCCAGAGGCTCTGCGGCCAGCAGGTCGACAGCAAACAAAGTGAGTGAAGCAGGAGGAGAAATGTGGTATGTTTGGACGTGATGGTCTTTTTCCACAGGTACTGGAGAAGCAGACAAGATTAACTAATATCTTGAGGCACAGAGACGCAAAACTTAAGTAGCTGATGTAATAGAATTTGCATTGCTGAGGACTGATTTTTCTTACTATATCTGACAAAATGACAGATTTAGATCTCTGGTTGTGACTAAACATTTAGCTCAAAGTCTGCATCAGGAGACGATATCAATGATCAGCAGAATGTTATCACTTCCAGGTGAATAAAGACAAATTATTCCTTTCTTGATGTTATCTTTAACAAACAGCAAAGATAGTTGATGTCTTCCTGTCTGGCTTACCGTACACAAACATGAACCAAACAAATCTCAGTATTTCATGAGATCCGGTAAATGATTTGGGATTTTTAAGGAGAGTGGAGAATAATGCCAGGTCAAAGTACCTTCATGAGTCATCTGTTCTGAGCTATTAGTAGAACGTCAAGTCATACCCTCATCATCCTGAATGATTGTCTGTTGCCACAAAGTCTGATGACTCACACCAACTGGATACACCAGATGAGTTGCCATTCATATTTGTGACTAATGCCAAGGTGGTATCACTACGTTGTTTTATCACCTTAATCCTACAAGCTTTCACCTTTATTTTAAGTACAGATATGCTCATTGTTTGTCTCCCGGGTTTGATTTTCTGAAATATTTATTGCTGACAATCTAGTTTGACAGCTCAGGTTGCTGGAGTGGCGGGTGGCAATGTTTGAACACACAAACCCGGATGTCATTTTGGCCTTTGAAATACATGACTGTGCATCTGTAACACAACATAAAAACATAAAAATAACTGGCTTGGCTTTAATCTCTGCCAGCTCATTTTCATATGAAGTAAAATGAGAGAGAGACAACCAGTGGCTGCATTTAAAATCACATTTAGATATGTAAATTACTATGGCAGCGTTTGAAAATCATCAACAGCGATTTAAAGCTATATTTGATCCAGCCGGTGGGCGTTAGGCGTTGCTTGGTGCATCGCAAGACTAAACTTCTTCGTTTAACAACTAAACAGTACACTAAAATATGTTTCTGAAAACACTTGAGGCAAAAACTATGTTAGAGACTCCTCAGGTCTGGTAGGCAATATGAGGATGAACAGGGAAACAATTTTTTTTTCACAGACTTTCGCTTTCACAGAATACTTTCTGGATCTAGTGACTATTTCAGCAAACATGGCAAAACATTACTTTCATAAAAGTTGCAAACTGTAGCTTTTAAGTACAAAATAATGGTAGAAACAAAAACACCAGTACATCCCTTTAAATTACCCCAAATGCAATTTGCCTGATGAACATTTTAGAATGACATGAAACAGTAGCTAACACGCAGTAGTGGTGACCATTTCTCAAAAAGAAAAAAAAGTGAGGGGAAAAAGGAAGAGATGTTTCACATTTTCTTGTAGCGACAGCGACAGCTATACCCAGAAAAGGTTTCGCAAATGAAACCCAGAATCTTGTCATGCGACTGAGACATGACACATGGACTCCCACACACTGAACCACCGACCTACTCTTCCACATCAAAATCACTACCGACAAACAGAAACCTCGAATGTATGATTTACGTGTCAAGTCAGATTGAAACTACTATCATTTACCATAAGAGGGAGTGCCTTCTGTGGGCGGTTGTGTGTCTGTGTTTGAAGCATTTTAACTAGGTGAAGTCAAACTTATCAAACTCATCAAACTCTGGTGACAATACTCCATTCTGATTCTTTTCTTACAGAATACATAAGTTCTGATGACGAGTTGGAGTACACCAAACAGCACCTACCTCAGCAGACGTGGCTAACTGAAAGAACAAAAGAGGAAGTTAAGGAAGAGAGGGATGAAGATGGGGAGGAAAAGATTGACGTGGAGATGCTGGAGAGAGACACTCCGCCTGACACGCCTGATGACCAGATCATGGACTTCAGCAAGAAAGTTGAGAAGGAGGAGAGCGACAGAGATCCAGAAGACCAGAGGATCATTCCTTCCCCTCAGCCTGAACACAGAGAGCCCAGCTTGGGCTTAAATCACCCGTATTTACCAGATCACCATCCTACATTCCCATCTCAGCACCGAAACCTCCCTCTTCACCTCCACGGCCTCTACAGGGAAGGTGTTTCCTCTTATCCTCTATACCCCCCATCCCGACCCATTCAGCCAAATTACCAGCTCCTTCCTCCCTACAGCCCGCACTATCCTCGCCTTCTCCTCCCCTCGTATTCCCCTCCCTTCCCTGGGATGCTTCCCTCAAGAGGACCCCTCCGATACAGCAGCTATTTGGGCACAGATGGACTCCCATATCCACCCATTGGGCCCCCAAACCTGCTGCCAGTGTCGCTCCCCTACCCTCCATCTGCACAGGGAGGTCTTAAAGAGCTAAAGCCAAATGTGTCGCCACCACAAGGCGCGCCAGCCACCCCAGAACTCTCCCCTCTCCCCAAACCCGACAGTCAGCATCAGACGTCTGAGCAGTCGTCATCTGGATGCGAAGAAGCCATGAATCTGAGCCTGGGGACAGTCAAAAGCAACATAGTGACACGTAACGGCCCCGGCCACAAGTCACTGCCCTATCCGCTGCAGAAGCAGAACGGGAAGATCAAATATGAATGTAATATCTGCTCGAAGACTTTTGGACAGCTGTCGAACCTCAAGGTAACAGCTTCAGTTCTTGTGCTCATAATGTCATTAATTGGATTCCAATTCCTGGACGCCAGAACTCATTTTTTTTCCTATGATTGGCATAATTGTAGGTCCATCTCCGAGTTCACAGTGGCGAGAGACCGTTCCAGTGTAACCTATGCAAAAAGAGCTTCACTCAGCTGGCCCACCTCCAGAAACATCACCTAGTCCACACGGGAGAGAAGCCACACGAATGTCAGGTATGCATGTTTTCTTTCTCTCTTTTACAAGCTTCTTACAAGCTCTTTCCTGATGTCACCGTGTAAAAATGAGAGTGTGAAAGACACAAAGGGAAACACACTGTATACACAATACACCCTCTGACTCACATGACTTTCTGGTAAGACAGCACCTATTTAATTTTCAATGAGCCGTTACCCACTTTGTCACGTAATTGTTTAGCAGTGTGACTCTGTGGGTGTGAGTGTTGAGGCATGAGGATAGAACTGATCCTACACTGAAAGAAAAGCTATTGTCCCATGTCATTAACCCACAGAACTGGAATAACATGGTCAACCCTGATTTGACATCAAGATGACATCATACTGGGATGCTCAGTTTTCCCAGAATAGTCCCCAAACACATACCAACTGTTTTCTTAAGGTGTTAATAATTAGTCATGTGAACTTTGCTTACCCTGACCTTTCACTTCATGCTTTCCAGGTGTGTCACAAACGCTTCAGCAGCACCAGCAACTTAAAAACACACCTGCGCCTCCACTCGGGGGAGAAACCGTATCAGTGCAAACTGTGCAACACCAAGTTCACCCAGTACATCCACCTCAAACTGCACCGCCGGCTCCACAGCAGCCGCGACCGGCCCCACCGCTGCCAGCTCTGCGCCCAGGCCTTCTTCCACCGCTTCTCCCTCCGCATCCACCAGTGCAGCTGCTGCCTGGCCAACGCTCCCGTCAACATGCACATGAAACAGATGGTGGAGCGGTTCGACGCCAGCCAGGAGGCCGACATGCTCACGGAGGCGGCGTCAGCAGCCCAGGTAGAGGAGGCGGTGGAGCGCTGGTTGGCTCGTACCTTGGAGGGTGAGGGCAAGGAGGACCAGAAGGAGGCGACCATACTGCTGAAAGCTCTGACGGGGGCAATTAACGCACCACCAATGCCCACAGCCCAATCAGCTACATCACACCACAGCCCCCAACTGGCCTATCAGGAGAGGGCAAGTGTTGTTCATCTCCACCAACGGCCGACAGTGAAGACGGAAGGACAGTGAGAAAGACGATGGAATTAAAAAAAAAAAAAGGACATACAGCATACCATTAACCAAGGAAGCAGATGTCGCCAAATAAAACTCCCTTATAGTCCACAGAGGGCGATAAAGGGAATATAAACTTTCAAAATCCAATGAGCGCAGCACCAAAACAAGAGCATTCCAAAGACTGGGTGAGGGTATTAGTGATTGTAAATCCTCACAAAACTCAGAGGAGGATGTTGTTAAACTGTGAAGTATTTAAAATTCTTTTCACTCAGGTAGAGAAATGTTTGCTTTTTTGTGCTTTAACTTATTACTTTTATTTTGAAATTTGAGTTATCTATATTTATTTAGTTGTATCATAGTTTGTTTTTACTGTTAGTGTTTATTTTTTTCCTCTGTGTGTTGATCAAATCTCCTTGGAAAACCACAAACGGTCTCAGGATGATGTAATAATGTGGCACAAACCTGTGAGCTTGTTTGAGCGTCGGGATGCATGTGTACAAGGAGTGGGAGCATTTGTGACTGACAGGGCACAAACCGGCTTCCTGTGCTTCAGCTTTTTGCAACTGTTTTTATTTATTTATAATTAAAAAAGGGAAAAATCAGGGATCTTGAAACAGTGTTAGTGAGCAATTGCCAAAATGACAATCACAGAACATGAATGTGTAGCAGTGTTTCTGGATCATTATTCAACCCATTCTGACACGGGAAAGTTCATAAAAAGCATTATTTACCATTTGCCACTTTTCACAGCTAAATTCAATCTATCAAAGACACACTGAGTGAATATGTACTCAAGATCTTCTTTCTTCTTGCAATGTTTTTATGTTGAAACTTAACGCTGAGTAACTAAGTGGAATCATTATGTAGCTTTTTACTGGATGTAAATGTTTCACATATTCTTACATACAAAGCTTTACTGTAAATGTTTGTAAACTCCAGCTTCATCCAAATCTTCATTCAGACATTGGTACCTCGTATTCAGCATCTGACATAAAAAGCTAGCAACATAGGAGCACAATTTTCTAACACTGTTCATATTTCCATCACATAGCACTGTAATAAAAATGCAATTTCTGTAGATTTGTGTGCTTTTGGTTGTTACCCAGAACCAGCAGACGGGTACTGTTCTTGAAAATTCTACTACTGAGTCAGTAATGTACTTATTTTTTCATTTTCTTAGTGTTTTTTTTATGTACAATATGTTTGTCATTGTAGTTTATTTTTTGGAAACAGGTTATTAAATGTTGAGAATTTATACGTGAGAGACTATTTTGATGATACTTTTATATTTACATGATGTAGCATATTAAAGATATTGTTTCTATACATTCAGTGTTTCGCGTGTGTTGTCATGACAGTTTTAGATTCAAAGAGTGGAATAATACTACAACTGGGAGGGCAGAAGACAAGTCTAACATTCCCATGATAAATGCAGCATTGTATTATTTCTGGTTTTGCAACAACTGTCTTTCTAAGAGTCATATGCTGAGCTAAGCAATAGCTCACTCTGTATACTCACTTCATGAAGACCAATATGAGGAGGTTGTTTTGGAAGCTTTTACCCAATATGTTTCTGCTATTAGCTCTGCTTTTCTTTTCTCCTCTCCACAACAAGTCTTTCAAATTAAACCACAAAGTATTTTGTTTTCCATGGCACCAATCAGCAGGAAGATCATAATTACACATCATTTTGATCGTTTAAAAACAGTTACAAATTACTGCTGAAAAATAAATACTTTATGATGTGGCACAGTGATGGTTAAGGTTTGATTAGGTTTGTTTTCCGTCATGCCCCCAGTAAACGAAGAATGAATAATTGGGGAAAACTCTTGATAAATTGAAGTCATAGGTGTCCTCATTTAAAAACAGCAAAACTAAATCAAAACATCCGTTTACAAACTCTTAAACAACTCATGTAGTATAATCCAAGTCTCATTTATCCAGTCATATGCACAGTACGTCCCAAACAGCCTAACAGGAAACTCAACAAAAAGTTAAACTTATATTTGCTCTCTTCACAGCCAGACTCCATTGATAAAAATAGTTATTTCACCTCGCTGAACACAGGAGCTACAGATGTACCGCAGACTCATTTAGCATTTGTCTTACTGTGTGACTTTGGTGAATCCAAACTAACCCTTTAATAAAAACAGTAAAGTCACACAATAATGCAAACAAACTAAATAATAGAGGCAGTAGTAGATGAGCAGCTCCCGTGTTCAGTGAAGTAAAATAACTGTTTTTTTCAATGGAGTGTGGTTTAAAGGGAACATAAATAAGTTTCACTTTCAGCTCAGTTTCCTGACGGAAAGGGCAGTCTTTTGGGGAAGTACTGAACAAAACAACTGAATAAAAGAGACTTAGATTATACTGCACAAGTTGTGTCAGAGTTTGTACATGGATGACTGAATACAGTTTTGCTGATGTTATACCCGGTTGCCTATGACTTCTTACCGTCAAGAATTTTCTGTTTCTGGAATCCTTGTTTCACAGAAAGCATGCAAGACAAAAAGTTTTCTTCATGGATTCAAAGTGAAACGGGGCAAGTAACTTAAGTACAAAAGATAGAGATGTATAAAGAAGAGACTTTTGTCATGGTTACAATATTAAGCACTCAGGTTAGAGCATTCAAGCCAATGGCAGACCTCTCAAACATTTCTTGAAGCCCCTGAGACTGACATGAAACACATATATTATATTTATATCCAAGGCTACTGCACAAGTGTTTATGAGGTTATAAATGACATGCTGGAGAAAGCAACTTTTGTGCCACCAATTGGGGCCAAAACATGATCTTTTCCTAACCATAGCCAAGTGGTTTTTGTGCAAAAATCTAATGAGTACTACTTGTAATACTAGTAAAATAACAACTTGTTTCTCACTCATTTAATCTCCAAATACATCAAAATGGCAATTCTTCATGTATAGATATAAAAATAAGTCATACCTACATTTACAAAATATACAGAGTTAAGTTTGGTATATTGTTTGGCCTCCTAAAATTGTTATTTTAGAAGTTATGTTACAGCTTATGTGCTACAATTCCTGTTTATATAACAGATTGCTTTTTTGGACATAGCTACCCAACTAAGATTTGTTAGACATTTAATAAAGTTTTAATGGTGCAACCTGATTTGGTCAGTCACTAGTTTATAACTAGCTGGTGGTATCAAGGATGGATTGCACACACAAACTTAGTGTTAGATTTAGAGCTGATGTAACCTGGGTGGAGTATGAGTATTACGCACATGTGAATGACTGTATGTTTGAAAGGATGTGTTTTCATGTTTTCATTTATTTACTTGTTCATCAGTCTCTTATTCATCAGTTTTTTATCATCTTATCTTTGTTTTATCCCCACTGATGTAATGTCTTCCTCTTACATTATTAATGACATTATTTTTACCGTCTTTTATTGCATTGATTCTTATATTTTCTAAAACTTTATTCATTAAGTTTAACTGCCTTTAAAGATGCACATGTTTTATTACTTTTATTAATTTTATTTGCTTTATTCAAATTAACCTATACACATTGTTATTACGGTTTTGTTTGACTTTCTAGACTTTTCTCTATTTGGCATGTTTGTTGATGTTTATTTTATTAATCCCTGAGTTCCTGCCTTTGCTTTATTTGTTTGTACTTTGTAAACAACTGCTTTTAAACGTGCAACATAAATAAAGTTATTATTATTATTATTACTATTATTATTAATATTATTATTATGCTAGCACTTTCAGCTAAAGTTAGCAATATTGGTGGACAACTCGATTGTTTCATGTGGAAGTAAGATATGTGCTTTTTTCCTGTGCGCCCTTTATTATATCCTGGCTGAGGATAGGTCGGAAAAGCTTTGTTCCTTCTTCTGTTTTCCTTTTTTTAAAATTTTTATTATAGACCATTCTCATATCAAGGTAGCCGAAAAATGTGTGCATGTATACATTCTAACAACACTCTCTTTTTCTATGAAGACAATAACTGAAAGACACTATGACATAGTTGCTGGGCCTGTAAATTGTAGGGAAGACCACAATGCATACGCCCTTGAAACATCCTGCTTACTACCCCTCTCTGCTGGTAATAAACTCTAGGAAGTCCCACACTGCGATCCCCCTGACTGGTTCACTTTTCAGGCTCTCTTTCCTAGAAAACACAGGAAATGAAACTCACCAGTGAAACTCAGAAAAAGCACTGCTTACATCACAATTTTTATATTACAAAATCACTGAGTGTGACATCACATACTCCTGGTTTGGAGTTTATCTGTCAATTAATTAAAGAGTTTGAAAGGAGGAGGTGTGAAAAACCAAAGCTGACAGTAATAACCATATTGCAGCTATTGAGTGCTACCACCTGTTTTTGATTCTTTGACACAGTGTCAGTTTCATATTTGTGTTGATTAAAGAACATTGATCCAAAAAACTACTCAGAGTTTAGAAAACTTATTAAGACAAAGTACTCATTGTTACCATTAGGATCTGTTTCTCAGACACAAAATTTCTTTATTTGAAACCTGAAACAGTTTTTCTCAAGAAGACAACAAAAGCATGATGCTACTACGGGCAGAGCAGGCACACCTAAACGAACATGAAACCCCCAAAATAAGATTCTTACTTGATCATTTTTGTCCCATGACAGTGAGACACACTTTCAATCTAGAAAATCTACAGCAAAGTTACTGTAAGCATGGTTTGTTTTTTTACAGTAATTATGTGACAGTCTCTCTCTCTCTCTCTCTCTCTCTGTCTTAACCACTTTCTTTTTCTTCTCGCTGTGCAACCACACCTCATTCTATAGTATTTCCTTCTGATCTCTGGGGTTCTCCCCCACAGCAAACACCTACATGCCACTGACCAGAATAAAGGCACCTCAGACCTTCAAAACACGCCGTCTAACTGCAGTAGTGACAGGAAATCCTTTTCTTGTGGCAGGCTGTCAGCTGCACTGACAGCTACACGTTTAGGTTATTGTGCAATTAAGAAGCCATCATTTGAATAAGAGAAAACAAAATACCAGTTTGCTGTTCGAATAAAGAGAAGAGAAAAACTTTACAATGGGAACTTCTAATATAGTCAAAGTCCTCATCACAGAGAGCTAACTTGTTGAGTCACTCTTTAACTGCACAATAGCCCCTTCACACCACATCCTTTCAAACATAAAGTCACTCACATGTACATAATACTCATACTCCACCCAGGTTACATCAGCTCTAAATCTAACACTAAGTTTGTGTGTGAAGTCCATCCTTGATACCACCAGCTAGTTATAAACTAGTGACTGACCAAATCAGGTTGCACCATTAAAACTTTATTAAATAACAAATCTTAGTTAGGTAGCTATGTCCAAAAAAGCAATCTGTTATATAAACAGGAATTGTAGCACATAAGCTGTAACATAACTTCTAAAATAACAATTTTAGGAGGCCAAACAATATACCAAACTTAACTCTGTATATTTTGTAAATGTAGGTATGACTTATTTTTATATCTATACATGAAGAATTGCCATTTTGATGTATTTGGAGATTAAATGAGTGAGAAACAAGTTGTTATTTTACTAGTATTACAAGTAGTACTCATTAGATTTTTGCACAAAAACCACTTGGCTATGGTTAGGAAAAGATCATGTTTTGGCCCCAATTGGTGGCACAAAAGTTGCTTAAAAAGCACGGATGGGTTGGTGAAAAACACCTAGGTTTCGGCAGGTCAAATGCTGCTGGTAAGCATTGCAAAGGGTTAGTAAAAACACCCTGGACTGGTGGCCCAAAGTTTGCAGAGAAATTAAAACTAACTGCAGCGAGTGTGTATTTTCGGAGAAACAGGACTTTGAAGAAATGGGCTTTTGTTTTTGGGTGAACGGGCAGTTGGAGAAATGGAGTTTTGTTACAATGGCATGGTAACGTTATTTGATTGTGCAACTTTTGCACCATCAGTGAAGCCAGGAAATGACTGTTACAAAGTATAGTTGCATTTTATGTTGCGAAAAATCACCAATAAGAGCTTATAAACACAGCTGGATATGTTCAGGAATATAATGTGAAATCACGTTTTCCTGATGTTAGCATGTTGCTACGTGTAGCATTGTACCTGCAACTGGGGAACAACTGCAACAGATTTTTGTCTCAAAAACATTTGACACTGCATCATTATAAATATGACAAAAAAAAATACAGAAAAGCACAATAGGTTCCCCTTTAACAAAATACTTTTAACCTGTGTCTGTACAGAATACAATGACCCCAGTATATATTGTACAACCTAGCAGAGAAATACACTTAGTCAACTATTGTAAATTCTTGATAAGGCTAATATATAATTTATAAAAGACTTAAAATTAGACAAAACCAAATTAATCTAAAAAACACTGTCAGTTATTTAACAAAGTATATTTGGCAGGACTGTTAGCTGCCTGGTTGGACAGGACAGGCCTCATATGACGTAGACATCCTGTTTATCATTTCTGCCTCTCTGATATCTCATGACACAAATTCTTCGAAAACAGACACTGCGGACGAAATTCATGCAGCCTGTATGAATCATAAAGGACATTGTCAAATTTCCCACATACAGTGGTTAACAAGCAATAAAGAAAGAAATCCATCCAAAACAAAAAACACCAGGTGCCCGGTCAATCACAGGGTTAAAAACAAGTTTCTCTCTTTAACAGTTCATGATCAGGTCACTCAAAAAAAGGGATGGGAACTTTTTTTTGGCACTGGCTACCCATACAGTGCATTCTTCACAAGGAAGTTTTCTAGAATACATATTCCAAGGTACCAATGAGAATTTCCAGGGAAGTCATAATCTTGTCTCAGATTGCGTCATGCAACAGATTTGCACAAGGGCTTTATCTCTTCTTATCTTAAAACTCAATAAACCACGCTTCCAGTGGGGGAACGGATGCAGAGTTTCCAGTTTCTTCAGGAAAAACGTACACTGGGGGTCATTCGTAGATCTCTTACAGGAATCATGAGCTGCAGCTTTACTGTATAATGACATGTCTACCTGGAGTCATTTCCTTGCTTTTCCAATGTGCTGTATGCCTTCAGAGCTAAGTACGCTCACAGCCAACCTCAATTCCTACTCATCAGACTAAAACGTATGACTGAGTTGCTCCAGTCTAGCTGCAATCCAAACTGTAATGCTTTCACTTTTACTTCCAAGAAGCCACCATCACCCTCCGACCCCCCCCATCAACACTGTGTGTGTGTGTGTGTGTGTGTGTGTGTGTGTGTGTGTGTGTGTGTGTGTGTGTGTGTGTGTGTTGCACTCCTCCTGTGCAACAAAGAGGAGCACAGGAGGACTATTGTGTTTATCGCCCTGAATTAATGCATGTGTCATCACCATTACTTTAACGGGAACTTTACAAGCATTGTCTGGACTTTATTAACGTCAGTGCCAGTTGCAAATGACATCCTATCCTTTTCTCAGAAACTTAGAGTTTGTTGACAATCATGAGAAAACGTAATAATACACAGACTTTTTAGCATTTGAATTTTTAAAGGTAGCACAGAAAAAGATGAAACAGCTGCATGTGTATTTAAGAATCTCCATAGGCAGGAATGGATTATGACACAAAGGGCCCCTGGGCACAGACACGTAAAAGGACCCACCACCTCTCAACTTAGTGCTGCCTTTGCCTCTTTTTTGTTGTGGTTTTGTTTCTCTGTGTGGAATTTTTTTTGTGTGTATTTGTGGCTGTTTTGTTTATGTTTTCAATTATTTTGTCTCTCTTTGAGCTTTGGTTTTGTGTCTCTCAGGGTATATCTGCATCTTCTTTGGTTATTATTCTCTTTGTAGGTGTTTTGCATCTCTTAATAGTTTTTTTGCATCTTTTTTTTAAAGTCATTTTGAGTCTTTGTTGTTTCCCTTTGCATGCCTTTAATGTTGTTTTGTGTTTCTTTGAAGGTCAATTTGTGGGACAAAAGAAAGCACGAAACAAAGTAACACGTTATTTTTGTTCAAGTCATAAAAAATGAGCTTCTTATGTCAGTGCCATTTTAGAGCTTTATGACAATTATAAGCAAAAAGTAACAATGTGCAGACTTTTTAACATATGAATTGTTAGCGGTAGCACAGAAAAAATGACACAGCATTATGTGCATATAAGAACCTCAGAAGCAGGTATGGATTATTAGACAAAGGGCCCCTGGGCACAGTAATGTAAAAGGCCCCACCACCTCTCCTTTGGGCGTTGGACACACAGGCTTTGTGCTGTCTTTGCCTCTTTTTTTGGTGTGTGGTTTTGTGTCTCTGTGTGGTAATTTTTAGTGTTGTTGTGGTAAAGACGTAGCCTTTATAGATGGGGCAGGCAGTAGTTCACCTGGTAGAGTTGGCAGCCTGTCTTCAAAGGCCATGTCCTTGCCAAAGCTATTTGTTTTTTTTTTTTTGTTTTTATGTCTCTTTGTAGGTCCTTAACATCTTTTGGTAGTTATTTTTTGTCTCTTTGTAGGTCCTGTGCATCTTTTTTGTAGCCATTTTATGTCTCTTTTAAGTAAATGTGTGTCTCTTTGGGGTACATTTGTGCTGTTTTTTGTCATACGTGTGTCTTTGTAGTCATTTTGCATCTCCTTGTTGTTCCCTTGTATGTCTTTATGGTTATTTTGAGTCTTTTGTGTTAAATTTTGTGACATTTTGAAGGATGCTCTTCAATCTGCATGATTCAGTCATCCACAGAGACAGTAATGAACATATTTTACCTTTAAAGGCCTTCAATAATGATTCTGTTGTGTCTCACCCTATATTTTTGCAACAAAATCATCAATCCAGTAGTTGCACCATAGTAGCATACCACACCATTTTGGGTTTGAGAAAACAAATCCATATCCTCTAAGATTTCATCACGCTGTGTTGTCATCGATTACGGTTATATCTTTAAAATGCTTTAAAACAGAACACATTGTACAAACTACAGATGCGTCACCTCTATGAGCCTCTCACTGTATCAGTTACTCTCTGCTCATGTTGTTGTGGTCTGGCTCTCCATCAATGGAAAAAAACAGTAAAATGTGTCACAGGTTTCTTTTGTGGACATGTACTTTTCACTTACAGCCACATCTCTTTAATATCTACCAGCCCAAAGTTTAATTTTTGAGATTTCTGCACATTTAACACATTTGCTGTATTTTAATTACTCTAACACACACCTATATATTTCATATTTTAGTGTTTTGTGCAGGTAGCGCTGAATGCCCTGTGCTTCAGGGTAAATACTGGTAAAGTGGGACACTCTTTTAGCTATGATCCAAATGCCTTAGCCCTTCACATATTATTCTCAGTAGCTTAAGAGTGCTGATATACCACAGTATATGGAGAAAAAAAGAAAGAAACACAGGATGGATGACTTACTTTTACTTCCAAGAATCCATCAACAGCCCATGGAATGTGTTGTGCATCATCAAGACTGAACTTTGACTCATGTACTCTGCAACAGAGAAAGAGGAAGAATTCTATGTTAATAACATTTAATTTGTGAAAGTAAGACTCTTTTCCAAACACCCTGACCCAAAACCAACGTTTTCCAGGACACCTTTATGTGCAAACTGGGAAACTTCAAATACTTTTAATCATTATTCAAGCATAAGCCTAATGAATGTTTTGACCCTCTGAAACCTAGATCGACATCAGTTTTGTTGACGTCTTTAACAAAGTATGTAACACAGAATTGGTTAGATTTCTTTCTGCAACAAGTCCACGACCAGCATGGCAAGAAATGTCCCACAAAATGCAAGAAATCAGTAAAAGGTGACAAGAAAATGACCTAAAAATTAGTTTTAAAAAATAAGGGAGGATTATTGGAAAATTATATTTTAAAAAAAGGTTATCTAGAGCCAGTGTGTAGTTTGTCACTCTGCAATAGAACAACATGGCAGACTCCATGGGAAAGAACCTACTCCGTATGTAGAAATACTTGGCTATACTGAGATGACAAAAACACAACAATTCTTATTTTAAGGTAATTATACACTAATTAAAACATAGCTGTGAATATTACATACCAATTTTATACCATATTTCCACCAACAGATGCCCCTAAATCCTGCACACTGGATCTTAAAAATAGAGGAGCCTTCATGGGCATCTCTTCTTGAAATTTGTTTCTCACAGGCTAAATTTCATTTCGGCTTTTTGTACAGGAGGTTAGTCTGGAAGTCAATACAGCCAGTGCAAGTGAATTCCTCCCGTTTTCACAGACGTCATTCTCCTCGCCTCATTTCTCACAAAACAAAGCACATGATCCAATCCTCCAATCTTCCTGAGATGAGTTTTATCAACATATCTGGCTCCAAAAATATTACATATGTCCCAGCATCTGAACTTGTTTCCTCCATCTTACTTGTTTTTTCTTCATTTTCTGGTAGGATTTCTTTGTTGGCAGTGCAAGCTAGCACAATATAAGCAGTTAAAATAAATCTTTGTGAGATATCTTTCTTTCTTGCTAGTGACTGCAATGAGGGACACAATGAGTACCTCGTCCCCATTAGAATAATTTGAATGGCAGTAATACACTGTGTCTTTTAATAATATGCTGTTGGTCTAAGTCACATGAAACAATAATAATAATTTTATAACACACACGCACACACATATATAATAAATTAAATATATTTTTATATTAATATAAAATGAGCTTAGTATTGCTCTTTAGTAATGGAAGTATATACATGGAAAAATCTGAAGAGCTTACCTAACTTGGTTACTACACTATTTAAAGAGAAAACAACTAAAAACTTAAAGAAGGAGTAAAGACAACACTATATTTAAGAAAAGAGAAGAGAAGAAATTGAGAAGAAAATTAAAGTAATTATTTGAATTTAAAATTCAGTATACAAAAAGGACATAATAAAGTTGAAGTGGATGAGTAAACAATGCTAGGTAAAAGAAGGGAGGGTAATTTTTATAAATTTGGCAAAATTTCCATTTAATACTGCTCGTAGTCCCCTTGTAATCCACTGAGTAAATAAACGTGACACAGAAGCAGTGTTTTTAACTTAACTTCCTCCTTGCCCTCTTACTAAATCCTGAATTTCACATGGATTTCTTTTTTATTTCAACAGAAAGATTAAAAGAGTGATAGTGTTAAATGGCAGGTGTGTGTGTGTGTTGTTTGTGTGTTGTGTTGAGCATTGAGCATGCTAGCGACAACAAGACTTTTTTCTTCTTTTGCCAAAGGTTACTTTCAGTTTTAAGTTCCTGAAAGCCAGTGGCTGATGATAACAAGACAACTACTGTTTTCCCAAACACAAATTACAGCCTGATTTTAAGATGTAGATGCCTTTAATTGTACATCATCCAGTTCATCCCTTTTTATTGATTCCTTCATCATTGACTTCAGTGTTTGACTTTCGGTTGCAGCTGTTTTTTAATCAGCAGTGAAGGCCATATAAGTGGGTGTGGGACACTGAGTAATAGCACGAGCTTGTGACTCCGCAGTAATCCACTGCATGGGTCTAAAGGTATAACATATAAAGATAATAAATGCTGGTTTATATCTCCATATTTAGCCAGTTCACTTTCGTTAGGAAACTACTGAACAGGATCAATCAGTTCTCTGTACTCTAAATGCTTGAGTGAAATGTTCGCCAAGTAACCCTACCGCTGATAAGTATAAGTATGTCAAAGTTCTTCGTGGCCACTGTTATAGTAAACAATACCAGGCAGCTTAAGTCATTATCTAAGCCTATTTCTTGCTTTCCAAGAATGGAGTGAATATCAACAAGGTTGTTTTACCAACCAGGGAAAGTGGATAACTTCCTCTAAAATTCCTGTGCTCACTGTATTTTTTTATTTTATTTCTTGTAAATAAAGTTATTATAATTTTGTTGGGGAGTATCAACAATGACTTTTGAAGGAACAGTTTCAGTGTTTCAATTTTAAGAAATACATTCATTCATTCTCTGGCAGACAGTAAGATTTAAAGATCAATACCACTCTCTCAATTAATAATCACATCCAGTTTGTACTTGTTTGATAAAGACATGACTATGAACTGACTGTGCAATCAAAGGTCAATCAGATGCATGACTCACTGAAACCAAGCTTCTTCTTCTTTTATTTTTTTTTTAACTCTCAGTGAACTAAGTTTTTGTTGGCACTTGCTGGTCTTTATCATAAAACACCCAGTTCTTTAATTAACAGATCAATATATTTACATGATTTTTTTTAAACAAAAAAGCCATATATTCACTTGAAAACACATGATATTGTAAAATGACATCATTTTGATAATCAAACACTAAATTTGCCTTGTATTGCTTTACTGTAACAGTAGCCACCCACGTTGGGTGCACCACTAATCATGAAGAGATAACGAGAGATAAAAGACAGAAAATAAATACCACATGATCTCATTTTTATAGGGAGGGTAAGTGGAATCATGGTATCTCTAATGTTGGTATTCCCCTGCAGCAACCCTCAGGGACACAATATGGAAACCTCGTAAGTCTTAGATCTATGGGTCTTCGACAGCGGTCATCTGAACACCCACAGCGGGGCCACCAAATTAAGTTTTTTTTTTAGAAAATTAAAATATGTCTAAAAATACATGGTGATGTGCATCCAACCTATTACGAGCAAAAATAAATTGCCCTAATTCCATAGAAACAACAACAACAACAAAAACATTTAATTTACAGTACATAACACTGATGATTGGCTAACTGTGACCCATGAATCATTGTGCAATCATGTAGCTATATCACTGTGCAGCAACAGTGAGGTGAACAATTAAACTAACAGTTTGGTACTATTGAAACATATTAGCCAGTTAGCTGTATTATTATTTCAAGTGTATGGATATTCTTGAAAGCCACAATGGATCATTTTGTGAGTTTTCCAGCGAGAGACTCTGAAATACCTCAAAAACAAACATGATGTATAAATATATGTATCTGCCAGTAACGAATATTTTAGTAGTTTACTACTGAATGCACCATAAAAGGGTATTTTCTACATGTCATTTTAGGCCACACTACATGTTAATGTTCACTCAGTTACACATGTAATTCAGTTCTATACAATACATGCAGTCTGTCTTGTAGCTAATAGATCCTTGGCCTGAAAAACACTGCAGACCTGTGTCTTAGATTATTTCACTCAGCGCTCAGTTATGTATAAATTTAACAATGAGAAAAAAATCAAAACATTGAACTGTGATTGCCATTTGCTTATGTGTACTGATGCAGTGGTCAACAGAAAAAAAAGAATGAATAAGGACACAAAACAGTGTAATTAATCTTTTTTATCTTTCACACATAGATATTTCTCAACATTTACTTTGCATGTCTCCAGGGTTGCTGTGTGACTGATTATGCACAAGTAAGGTAATATTATGTGTCATGTACACACAGTGTAAGCTGAAAATATTTTTTTATGGCCTTAAGATCAGGTACAAAAGTTCATTTTGGGATTTTTTTTTTCTCTGGTGGAGAGACTAAGGAGCACATGAATACCACTCTACCACTCTCATACACTTGCCATACAGTGGCTTGCTGTCATTGATTGGACTGAGCGAGCTTGTAGCGCCACCGTGAGGCAAAGTACGCTACAGGCATACAAACATGCGGACAGGCTGCCCAAGTAGGTCTGTGGATTTTCATCAAACCTGTGATCAAGTTTCACACTGTATTGAGACCACAGGATGTCACTGTTCACCCACTGTGATTGCACACTGTGGAGATACAGTCACACAGTGAGGAGATATTTTACAATTGTTGGCTATATAAGGTACCTAATCTGTAAATAGCTCTGCATAAATGCTCATTTAAATAAAAGTTTGTATCTCATTTATCATGATTATTGTTATTATTATTATTATTATTATTACTATTATTATTATTAGTATTAGTAGTATTATTTTTACAATATTTGTAAGTGTGCACTTTACAATTTTTGTATGTGTGCATTTCTTTGAGATATTTTTGTGTCTTGTTTTATTATGTATTCTCTTTATTGGTTATTTTTCCACTTTTTGAATTTTCTGTTTCTTTGCAGGTCATTTGCATTTTTTTGTGGTCATTTTGAGTCTAATTTGAGTAACATTTTGCAGGGGAAGTCCCCATGGCACTTTGGACACCTGAGGCCTGTTAAAATCCATCTATGCTTGAAATTGCCTCTAGTTATCATATCCAATCCTCAGGCATGAATGTTATAAATATACAGGTTTTCTGTAGCCTATACTATTGAGGACATTATTATATATTTATGAAACAAGGCATAATAAGATTTTATCTGGGACAGACCGATAAGGCAAGGTCTTATTTCCCTCTTTGGTCTGTTTAGTCCACCAACCTTTATCAAGATGGAGACAGGCATCCCACATCTAACCTTAAAAATTCTGCAAAATAGAAATACTAGGGCCACATTATCAAAAAAGCAGACAACAAATAAAAACAAAGCAAATGCTCTGTCATTTACATCCAAAATCTCCACAGAGCCAAACTCTTTGGCAACACTTTTGATTCCAATGAGTCAACATCAGAAAAAAATAGGGGGCATGCTTCCAAGACTTAGTTAAGAATATCCAGAGTTTGGTGATGTTTGGACAAACTGTCATTGATTTATGGCCAAATTTTACTGAAGTCCAAGGCAAGTATTTGGAACTAATGGTGCCCCCTACTGAGCGATTTCAAAATAGGACATCTCAAACCACAAACCAAGTCAGTTATGAAATTTTCTATAATGAATTTTTGAGTAATGATGGTTTGATATTTCGAAAACTTTCCTGGAGTCCAGAAAAGCTATTTAAAATTCTGTGATGTCCTCACAAAGTAAAGTGCATAGCCAATTGGGAACTTAATGTAGGGGCCAGTGGGAGAAACACTTCTGCGCAAATTCAGTTGCCTGCATACAACGGGAGTAAATCTAAAAGTAGAAAGAAATTTTGATGTTTGTGTCTGGCAAGCACCTCCACTGGAATGAATAAGTGCAGTCTTTGATCGGGTATCCAGATATTATTAAACTCTATGGTACTTAAGTGGACATTTTACAACAAGTTCTGTGATGATTGGCTCAGTGGTTAAGGAGTTAAGTGTATTTATGTGCTGAGCCACACCGCTTCTAAGGTTAACTGGTTAACATTTTTACAACACAATGAGATATTAACAAGCTTTTACTACCTTCTGATGTGCATATATCTATGCTGATCCACATAAATTAGATAGAATTGGACCTATGGTTTAGGATAAGATGTCAAATGTGTGTTTTTCAAAAAAGAAAAATCTTAATGGTGGAAAATGTAATCAGCGGACGTTAACGGCTCAAGTGGTTTTTCATGGAGTATGTTGAGAAGCAATTGTGCTTTAAATTTTAAATCGGATTCATGGTGTGAGGGGTGTGGCCTTTAAAAACTTAAATATTTGGGCCTTCACGATAGCACCCTCATTTGACTGATTCGCGTAATATCTGTTGCATTTGCATACAATATAGTTTTAGCCATTCAGGCTTGAACTCCTTAAAATAAAACTTGGAGACAACTGCAACCAACTTTGAATAGACCCCAATAATTTCGTTTCATTTTCAGTATGTTACATAACATGGTAGGGGAGACTCACCGGGAGGCTGTCTGGGTGCTGCTGTTCAGAGGGCGTGTCGCCACACCTGAGCTCTGCACACAAAACGAGGCAACAGCTGTCAGCCTGTCATCTGTCAACCAGCGCTCGTCCGCTCCGCGACTGTTTTCATCAGCTTTTAATAAACCGATCATCACCGGAACAGTAGCTGCGACGCGTTTAAACACCAGCCAGTCCCGCTGTGTCCGCGCTGGCATCAAGGCCCGGCAGAGATGGCGAAGAATTCACCCAGGAGGTCTCTGAGAAGTTTGTTCTCCAAGAGAGAGGTCAACGTGGACGATCCGGCGGAGAAGGCTGCGGACCAGAACGAGGGAGAGAAGAAGAGATTTAAGTTTCTAAAGTTCAGGACAAAACCGAAGAATGAGTCTGGTCCCGTGAAGCCGGTTCATGAGAACCAGCAGTTGCTCAGGTATGCATGCAGAGTGTTGAGAGGCTGTCCATTTTTCATGCCTGTGCATGTGTCCTGTGTCTTATTTATGGACAAGCAGTGACATAAAGCAGCTTTTAAGAGTCCTAAAGATGCAGACAGTTTCAGTGTGTGTGGTTTGCAGCTGCCTCAAATTTATTGCTCCCTTTATATTGAACTTCTGGATACACATAATTCAGTTTGAGCTTTTTATGAGCTCATGCTGCTGTTGCTGTCTTTATAAATATGCACCAATAATGACGCTTTTCTATTGAGCCTTCATCTTACTTGTGTCCAATAATTCAGATCTCATCACACAGCAGGCTGTCCATGAATCAATGCAGAAATGTATTACTCAATATAGTATTTAATGAGGTTAATGAAAGCTAAAAAGGGTCATTTCCTCCATCATGCTAAATCCGTTTTCTTAGAATTACCATGACTTTGTAGATGATTGAGTTGATAGTGATTTAGATTGCCCACAAGGATATTTCTGTCTAGACAGGACTGTTGAAAGGGGGACTGTGAAATCCATAAAATTCAGTCCATCCTTTCAGTCATTATGTGATTGTGCAAAAGAGCAAATTAAATGTGGAGAAATTAAACCTCTGTCAGTTCTATGAAAGCTTGCAGAATCCTAAAAAGAAATGCCACAAAATAGCTTATGAATAATTTTAGAAAAGTCAAACATTGTAGCTAAAGCACTATTAGGTGTGTATTTAGTCAAATACAAACTACATGATTGAATATTGTATTTTATAATTTGAGGGGACTGACAACAACTCTGTTTCTCTGATCCAGGTACATTACAGAATTTCATCTTGGTTTGGTGATATATCAGTTGAGCAAAAATTACAAATAAGCAAACTGGTCCACATAGCAATGAAAGTGATGGGGATTATAAGTATCCCCTCTTTAAATACCATTTGGAAAGAAATGGTTAAAATGGTTAAGTAAAGGAGGAGATACCTAAAAAGGTTTAAAAAAGAAAATAAACAAAAAACTGGATGTTGCATGTATATGAATGCACTTTATGCTTGTACTTGTTTATGCTATGCACTTTCTGTCCATTTCTGCAGTGTATATATTGTTATGTGGCAGCCTTTTTGTGCAAGGCAAATTGTCCTAAAGACAAAAAGCAATCTTAAATCTTGAATTTTTGTTTGAATTAAATTATAATCTTTTTATTTTTTTATTTTTATAGGGTTAAAAATGCCAAAAGTGTTCTGGTAGAAACTTCTTTAGTTGAATATTTTCTCATTTATTAGTCTTCCATGATACCTAAACTGTTTGTGTTTTTGCTATGTGGGTGAAACAAGCTAAAGGTTGACTCCACCTGCGCTCTTTCACAGATTTTTCAGATGGAAACTGCCACTCAGCCATTAGCAAAAGAGTGCTGATTGTAATAATATTAACTGAAATGACCACCTAAAAAAATCAATTTATAGTAAACTATATTGGGAATATTTCAACCTTTACTTTGCCATCAGATAACCCTTTCCAACTGGGAGCCGAAGCCATTATATATCTTGCTTTAAAGACGGACTCTGTTGGAAAAAAGGTAATTTTACGTAACGGAACATGGGAATTGCTGGTCTGCCGCTGCCTCAATCAGTTTGTTTGTTTGTGAGGTTTAGATCCAAACTCACATGAAATCCCCCACAATACATTACTTAGCTTCTGAGCCAATTAGGGGGTTAAAGGAATATTGCTAATTTTGAAGTTTTATAACAATTCACAGAGAAGGATTGGCTCAGTCACATTATGCAGACTAAAGGTTTATATGCTGCAATGTCATCATGCAGAAACCTGCATCAGGCCATGCATGACATTTTTTTTAAGGGCTTGGGAAAATAGCATTTTGATGATAAAACTGTTACACTTTGAGCAAAATTAAATTTCTTTTCATATGGGAGTACACAAGGAACACTACTGGGAAGCTAAAGAAATATAAAAATCTCAAAAAACAATAAATACATAACTGAATAAATAAAGATCCACAACATTTGTCACGATGTTCTAACATTTTAATGACCCAACAGTTAATTAACTGAGAAAATAAATGGCAGTTTTATTAATAAGTAAAATAGTCTTTAGTTGCATCATGTATACGGAATTGCAAACATAAGTGAGAAACATTTGTGCAGACCACAAAGTAAAGGCTGTCTAATACTATTATCTGTTTAAAGCCAAAAAACAGATTCAAAGACAGATACAAGACAATCCCTGAAAAGCAGTCGTTTGTCCTTTTAGTCTTGGAATTTTAGGTATTAATGTCTGAGGCAGGTTGATTAACAGCTGAACTATTAAATCATTATTGTAAACAGAGCTAGAAACATTGGCAAGACTGATGTGCTAATCTGTAAAAAGTACAGGCCCCTCAACAAGCTAAACAACAGTTTAAAACTATGACCCTTAAACAAGGGTCAGTGTTTCTGAATTACAGTATATTTGTGCTTAGCCAGTACAGACAGGTCCAACAGTCCAAACTAGTGTGTTGCTTTAGTTTATCAGTGCAATTATCAGTGGACTGGATTGAATGAGATCGACCACAAGCATTCCTGTACAATCTAATCTGTTTCATTAACTCAGTAATCCAGTGTTACGAGAATATTTCTCCCACCTCTTTGTCTTTACGCCATTTTCTCCTCTGCTTAAGAAACTCTTACGCCTCTTAAAAGTCCTCCTCTCTACTACTAAGAGCTTTTCACCTTAGGAATTTTCCTAAGGGCTAAGATGCTTAAGAAATAACTTTTCTCTTTATCAAGACCTAGTCTTTTATAAGAGGAAACACTAAGAAAACATCATAATTACAAGAATTTTCTTTCAATTTTGTCTCTAGTAGCAAGTCTCTCTATTAGGTAGTTTTGTAAATGTGGCTGCAGGACTTATTACCACCGTGATAACTTCTATCAGACATTTCACTACACAACAAGAAGGAGACAGACATTCAATGGCCAAAATGGAAAATGCTCTTCCACAACGCGCCACATCCCAGCATATTAACCAACTAGATATACATGCCAAAAAAAACCAAACAAACCAACAAGTCATATATACACTTTTTTTTCAAAAAAAAAAAAAAAAAGAAAAACAAACCTATTTCAATGTGCATAACAACCATTTTACTATTTCGAGATGCTATCAAGGGCAGCACGGTGGCTTTGTGATTAGCACTGTTGCCTCACAGCAAGGGGGTCTCTGGTTCCAATCCCGGTTGGAACGGGGTTCGGTCCGGGCGGGGGCCCTTCTGTGCGGAGTTTGCATGTTCTCTCCGTGTCTGCATGGTTCTCTCCGGCTTCCTCCCACAGTCCAAAGACATGCAGCTCAGGTTAATTGGTGACTCTAAATTGCCCTTAGGTGTGACTGTGAGCGTGTATGGTTGTCTGTGTATATGTGTCGGCCCTGCGATGGTCTGGTGAACTGCCCGATGACAGCTGGGATTGGCTCCAGCCCCCCCACGACCCTTACAAGGATAAGCGGTTACAGAAAATGACTGATGAGGTGCTATCAAGCAGCCTCTGTCTGACAACTGTCTTAAAGCCTTGTGGGTACTGCATCTCTTTTACTGCAAAAGGCAGTTTGTTCCACTCCATGGTATCCACATAGCTAAAAAAAACAACTTAGAGGCCATGACCACCAAATCTGTCTATATGCTGGATAACACCCAACTGGGGTTGTTGCACGGGGTAAATATGCAGCGTTGCCATTGGAAATCATTTAAAAAATACAATGGCCTCAGAAAAAATGTTTGGTAGGCACGGCCCCTTACCCATCATGGTTTAGAATCTATAAAGGTTCAGGTTGGCTACCTGACTTCTTCAAATAACTGTTGAAGTAACGAGGGGCTCTGCCATTAAGATCCTATAAACCACATTTCGAGTAAGTTATATGACATGCTCTATCCTTCACTGGGAGCCACTGGAGCAAAGAGAACTAAGACCTGTAAAAACGACTACTGTGATTCAGCCTGAGCACTACCATGAATGTACTCCAAGGGACACTGGACTAAGCAAAGGCCAACAGCCAACATCAGCAAATATCGTACTGTCCAAGAAATTGATTTAATTTATTGTGGTGAAACCTTTGATTTACATCCCTATATAGCAGTATCATACATACACTTGGAATGCTTTCACAATTTAGTTTCAAGCATTTAACACATTTTGAAATGTCAAATGTCCTGAAATGTTTACAAAGGAGATGCACTGCTTTGTACAAACCTCACACAATATGTAAGCAAAGGAGTGTGAAGATACACAGGTGAGGCGGTGGCTGAGCCACAAGTCACATGACAGTACAATGTCATCATGTTGTTCATGTGGTTGAAGACCAGACCGAGTGACAGCATGTGTTTGCATAAGGAAAAAAAAAGATGGGCTGGCACTACGAGAATTGCCTTTGCACACAAGAGCAGCACACGAGGGTTACACAAGGGTAAAGTTTAACTGCACACACATTTAAAAAGATAAATACAAACATCAACTTCTATTGATTTCCAAGACAAAAGTATAATAACTCTAATAAGAATTAAAAGAAAAATATGTTATTCTTCTTCGTAGCCCCTCAGCCACTGATTTTACATAACAATAACTGAAATGAGCTATTATATTAGCGTTTTAATTTAAGGGATTTACCGTCTAAGAGTGCTTCCCTTAATTGTTGACACTGTGGATGGATGTCCTCGATCAGATTTAAATCCAGACATAGACTAACTCTGTTTTTGTTTTAGGTTGAAGATTAAAATTTAATCCATGTCCAAGGTTTTATCTGACTTGAGGATTTCAGGGATAAGAAATTCATCTTTGAGTCAGTTTGTTTGTTTTGACTCCATAGCAATTCATACAGTTCAAGGGGATGTCAAAGTCACATCAGCCCTTTTTGAAACTTTACCCCTTCTCTATGACGTGACAGAGGAAACACTCATGTTGCCTCTTCAAGGAAGTCAAACACACCCAGACTTTGACTGTCTGTCAAGGTTTGTCGGGCTCCTGAGCGGAGTTTTGGATTAAAAGATGTACTGTAGAGAAACCTGCAGCTCCACATGCCTACTGCATTGTTCTGGAACTACTAATCAATCATAATACAAATCCACACACACGCCATTGTGCCAAAGGATACATTGGCAGCATCTTAGTCACGGTTGCAGCTTCGATGTCTCAACTCAGCTGTGCCTAAATATCTGACATTATTTAAAACAATGAGGTCAAAGTGAGTCACTGTATCGTGAAACTTATTGTCTTTGTGAAGGAACTGTGGTTACATAGTTCGTTGCACACCTTTCAGTATAAATACTTGGTCATCCTCCTGCATTTTTATTGAAGCAGTGTAAACTATTATTGTGCCCTGGCCTGAATTGTAAGTGAATGTGAGTTGAGGTGCATGGAAACAGACATCTGTTCCTCGGAAGTGTGATGTCTTCCCTGTTTTTTTATTGTCAAATGAGCACTTCAAAGGATACAGTGCTGAAACAAAACTCATCTGTTAACTGACGGATCAATAAAGGAATCTACATCGAATTCTCAAAAAAACTGCCTCAAGTGATGTCACTTAAGTTGGGATCAGTTGGGGCTGAAGTCTAAGACGTTAAAAAATGAAATGGTGCGTAGTTAGAAAGAACCAGATCCTCTGTAGCACACTCTTATCTCCACTCAACGCTCATCCCAAATGCCAGAATAAATGGCATAATTTATATTTTTCATATATAGTGGATATACAGAAGGCTGTCGTAGCCATACTGCTACTGCAGTAGACTGCCCCAGTAATGAGCCAGCCCGTTCTCACCCCAAAGTCATCAAATACCACAGCATTGTCAGTAATTTCAGCATAAGATACCAATGCCAAAAGCCACTTTTTGGAGCAGTACAATTCTGCTATATAATATGTCACTGAACTGCGTCAAGTTGAAACGCTGCCGGTGCCGAAGAAGCTGGAAGGCCCCTGCAGGGCAGGTGGGAGAGATAGTGGTGTGTCCAACTAACTGCAGACTTTCACCCGCATACACGGTGTTCCCTTCCCATATGACTTAAGAGCCAAACCACAGTTTTTTCTCTAAACCTAACCACATGCTTTTGTTGACATCCCTGCATTGAATGCAGTGTCCCAGAACATCAACAGCAGATGCAGGAGGATACCTAGAGCGAAATAAGTACACGCAAGTCCACTGACAAGGCAAAATGTGACGACTTGACGTGTGCATCAGCCACCAGAGCCCAACTGATACACTTTTTTTAATTGATGTCGTAGTTGAGTTTTTATTAAGGGCAAAATACAATGAATGCTATGAACACTAAATAGAATTTTGCCAGACACTTTTTGACAGGGTTCCCCCTGTGACAGCCTGACAGCCACATCATGACCCCACCACTGTTAAATGCTCAAGTGTGTGCCATTATTGGTTGTATGTGAGGTGTTTCAAGTCAAAGATTCCTCAAACTGACTGTCAGATATGCATCAGTTCAAACATGAATGTGAACTGTCTCAGAGGAAAGAAGCCGTGTACTGTGACGTAGCCCATTACTCCTTTCAGCCTCAACAAAGGCAGAGTATGCCAGATCCACTTCTTACATTCTTATCTTTCACAATAAAAGCTTTAGACATACACACTGTGTAACCTTTTACCAAAGGGACATCAAAAACACTGCAAGGATTTTGCTAAAAAGTAACTCAATGAAATAACTTAACAGTAGCTTAGACTATACAACAACTTCAGACAGACTGCCAGACGCTGCTCTGCGTTAATATGATCTCAGTAGTTGTTGCAAATTTGCATCACTGCCAGTGCATCAAAACCTTTTATTGAAGTGTTGAAATAATCACAAATTTGCAAAATACAGCATTTTTTTTTGTAGTTTACTCCCCAGTGTATAAAGGCCTTTATTCTGGTGGCTGCACTGAGTGGCTTGCAGCTTGAAGCTATCGTAGCCATTAATGGTGTAAGACACCCATATCTCCAAAGAGATATGACAAAGACAAAAGACGAGTGTCTAATACTTGGATACCAGACAA
This sequence comes from Plectropomus leopardus, assembly GCF_008729295.1. Taxonomy (NCBI): domain Eukaryota; kingdom Metazoa; phylum Chordata; class Actinopteri; order Perciformes; family Serranidae; genus Plectropomus; species Plectropomus leopardus. The sequence goes on from NC_056480.1 coordinate 6,733,048, forward strand.
CAATGCTGGTATCCAAGTATTAGACTGATGTGTTGCAACATTACAGGACTCCTACATGACTTCTTTTATTCTTCAGATCTTTTACATCTAATTTTGAAATCATTTTTGAACTTTTTTTGTTTGTTTTGTTTTGTTGTGGTAGTTTTTTTTTTAAACAGTACTTCATTATTTGAACCATTTGTCTTGAATTCATCCTCAGGTGGTGTTCTACTTTTCTTTACTTGTCTAGCCAGTATTGGCAGAACAGGTGAAATAGCAGAGGAGGAATTTATGGAGCTGGATTCAGTGAGGCTAAAGAAAGCTTGCTTAGTAAAATCAATGGTGGACTTAAAGTACTAAATTGGAAATACTGCTGTTGAGTTTATTTCATATTGGTTCCATTCAGTCTATTGTTTTTGGTTAAATAGGGGCATTGATTCCAAATGACACCAGAGCCTAAAAAATGCTAGCCTTGAATCATTATCAGTCAGACGAAAGATAAAGATGATCCATTGTTCAGTGGATCATTTCTGTCTCTGCAGACAGTATTCAATAATTTATTGAGTTTAACTAACTATCCTGCATGAGTCTCTACAGAGAAAGACATTAAAAGCAGCATCAGTGTTGTCTTATTAAAGTCAAGTGAACAAATGACTGTGATGACGGGTGATAGCTGTGTGCTCTGAATAATGGAAATAGTTAAGCATTAACTCTATCACATCCCCTTCATTCAGTAGCTTGTGTGATATATAGTAGTGCATGTGGCTATACAGCAGTAAAGCCCCTGTTATATAACAGCAACATAATGATACTGAAAACCTTCAATTAAGTTGCATTTGAATTCCAATTAAAATGGCATTGTGTGTGCTGCGCAGACAAACTGTAATTATAACACAGAGAACGATGACCTACATAGTTATCCGTCTTCTCCCTCAGGTCCTGGTTACACATGCTTGAATGTGCCAACATGCAAGGCCATAAACACAAAGGTTAACAAAGACTGCTCTGGAGGGGACACAGAGTGTAAACTTGGCCTCCCAAAAGTAATTTTTGCTCTGACATTTCAGTTAGAAGTCATCCAACAGGATTTTAGTAGCCATTTATGTGTTTACCAAGAGTTAACTGAGAAGATGGATAGCTGTCTTGACTTTTCAGTAAATATGAAGCTGGAGGTATCAGAACGGTTAGCTTAGCTAAGCATAAATACTGGAAACAGACATAGCAAGCTTCAAAGTTAACCAATTACGCCCCCCACTATCTCTGTAGTTCAGGTTAGCTGTTTTCCCTGCTACCAGTCTCTATGCTAAGCTAACTAGCAGTTGACTCCAGCTACATTTATACTGAACAGTGAGAAGCATATTGAACTATAATGTTCTAATATGTGTCCTTTGCATATCGTGAGAACCTTTCATCCTATGTCATACTTGTTGGGTGTATTGCTGGGGACCTAAGGATGTCCATTGTTTAGTTTGGTGCAGTTTTGACATGTGGCACTTTCAACATTAATAAACTTTAAATAATGAAAGCAAACTTTGTGGCTTTGTGCAGCAGCTGTGGTGGGGCTTTTGGGCTCAGCAGAGAGCGTTAATACTTTTTTAAATATCAAACTATTAACTAATAATGATAACACCACAAAGTAAATGTCCTGCATTTAGATTTTTGTGTGTGAAAGAGGAATTATTAGCATGTTGAATAGTTTAATAAATCATAATGCATCATATTCTAATTTTCAGATTCTGTGAGTAAAATCTGAATCTGCAACATGACCAATAGCACATCTTTTTCTGTAAATGTAGTGCAATGATTTACGCTGAAGTGGAAGTACACAGTAATTAAGTAGTTAACTGCTAAGTTGCATATTTTTACGTGCTTTGGGATTCTTTTGTATGTCTTTTCTTGATACAATTAGTTAGAATAGTAATATAATTCAATATTTTTTCATATCTGACCATCATAATAGATCTCGCTGTTTGGGGGCTCAGGTTTATTGCTCAGGACTCAAAGAAGCGTAGTGTTGACTGTAAGTTGTTTTTGTACAAGCGGCTCTTGAGAAAACTGCAAACAGCACCACAGGCCATGCATTCAGCCTGTTCGATCAGGCATGTTTTAAAAAGGCACTGCACTAGTTTCCAAAAATTACCATTAGTATTAATAGTATGGTGCCTATTTTTGTCTGCCTGCATACAGAAAACACGTGGCTTAGCTGCAGCAGGAGTCTACCAGTCTGTAGAAACAAATGCAAACGTGTGAGTTTCACCGCTGAAGGCCTTACACCCCCCCACCCCACCCCACATCAATCTTGTTCTTATGCAAACAAACATTACCACATTTTATTGCACATGCAACCAGCGAAAGTAAAGAAAGCACTGTTGTCTCTCAGTTACATCCTGTTGAACCTCATCCAAATGAAGTCTGTTTTTTTCTCTTCAGAATGACAGGTGTTGCTATTGTAAGTTCACAGAGTGTATGTTTCATTGTGTTGGCACGTAAACACACATCCCCTAAGGACAAGATATGACTCATTATCTTATTTGCGGATATAATTTCTGTCAAAAATTATATTTGTCGCACAGTAGTTTTTATTCTTTGACTGATTAGCTGGATGCTGTTGAGCAAATACATGACATGTTGTAGCTGTTTAAGTACATAAACTGTGCACATGTGTGTTTGTCTATTTGTCTTTTTACACGAATCTGTGTCCATGTGAGTCTGTCATATGATATTACACAGTCAGCTGTTAAAAAGCTGCATTACGACTAAAACATGAACAATTATCACCTTTATAGGTAAGAGAAGGTCATGCTCCCACAGGGTGTGCATTGTTGTTGTTACAGTTTTGAAAGTATTGATTTACTGATACATACCGCTTCCAAATATCTTAAACAATTTCAATACTCATTTCCCTATTATTGATACACTCAAAGCTGGGCTTTGTCGTTATCACTTATTGTTACTGTTTACTACAGTCATTCTGCTGTTCTCACCTGCCTCACCACTTCACTACATGGGATCAAGACACAGACTTTGTGCTGACTTTGCCACTTTTTGTAGTTGTTGTTTTGTGTCTCTTTATAGTTGTCAGCATCTTTTTGTGGTTTTGTCTCTCTTTGAGGTAACTTTGTGTGTCCTTGAGGTTGTTTTGTGATTCTTTCTGAGCATTTTGTGTCTCTTAATATTTTCAGTCATTTTATGTCTTTCTGTTGTTCTATTGCATGTCTTTGACAGCTTTTGTCTGTTTGAGGTATATTTTTACTTATTTTATGTCTCATTTTAGTTGTTTTTTATCTCTTCATAGTTTCTTTGCATCTCTTTGTGGTTCATTTTGAGTCTCTCCCTGCCCGATACATGTTAATTTGAGTTACACTTTGTTAGCGAAGGCCAGAGGGGCCCCTGACACTGTTGGCCCCTGAGCCTGTGCCAAGTAGGCCCGCTCTGTAAATCATCGATGGCTGTCACTAATGTTTGCCTGTAATTTGACTTCTTGCATTGTCCACTTGAAAAACAGCTTTTGTTTTTAAAGGGACATTTATGTAATTTGCCTTATGTGATGACAGCTCAAGCTCTACTGATGGAGCCTCTTTGTTGACTTTGAAGCCCCTGCAGCATCACACAGATGCCGCCGTCCAGGGACATGAGACAGTAAACAATGCTGATGAAGCTAAAAGCCTGTTGTTTTGCAACAAAGTGGACAAAAGTTAATCATCTTAATTAAAAAAATCTTTTTGAGGTTTGTAGCTAGCAATGTCTTATTTTAGGTGACGGCTTATGTAGCTCTCAAGCATGTCTTTATGCGCATTAACTGAATCCTGATGGCATAATTATGCTTTGTTCTACAAAAAAGTCTCGCTTAACATGGAATGCGGTTCAAAGGATCACAAACCTACTCTCTGTTCAGCTGGTTCTATTCAGCATTCCCTAAACATTGATTCACTGCATATGTCCTCCCTTTTGAACAGCACTGCATATCCTACAGGATGACATATATGTCTAGTTTTCATCATGTAATACCCCATTGCAGCAGTATACTGAACTGCATATTGCACATTAATTAATCTTAAAGGTTGTCTTCACAGAATTTTAAAAAAGTGTCAGATTATTCACATTTTTTTGTGCTGTGGGAAACATTTCAAAATACTATTTTAGGTGACACATTTGTGGATTCGGTTTCCTCTAATTTCACATTTATGACTGTTTACTCCTCAGTGGTGCTGAGCCAAATAACACTGCAGAGGAGGGAGGGACCTGGGCTGACAACATCTCAGACAACATCGCCTCAGACAACAAGTTTTCTCTGTACGGCACCGCGCCCAGGTCAAAGGTCAGTCAAGGTTTTTGCATTGTTGAATTCTTTTAACTATACTATTAGAAATGACCATCAGTTCACTTTTTTACCCGCAAAATGAGCATTTGTATATCAGTTATGCTGTGTTACCCTGCCCTGAATTTGAGAAGGAAACTATATTTCATAGTTGATTGGGACTATGTTTAACCATACCAAAACATCCATTTACAAACTCCCTCACAGCTCCTACAGTATAATCCAAGTCTCATTTATGAATATGCTCAGTACTTCCCAAACATATGCATTTTCAAAACCTTACTATTTCAAACAGAACAGAAATTAAAACTATGCTCTTTTTAACATCTGGCTTTAACATTAAGGTTTTTTTATGTTCATATGTTTGTGTTTTAGCAAAAATGCATGTGTTCAAGAAGTATTGAGTATTGACTCGATAAATAACACCATTACTGCAGGAGCTGTGAGTTTGTAAAATTATGTATTTATCTAGTTTTACTGTTGTTAGACATGGTCCCCTATCAATCAATAAATCAACATTTTGATCATTTTCTGCATAGGTTTGCAAGGAAAAACATTTTCTTTACAAATTCAAGGTAATATGGCATGACTAACTGACTAACAAAAGGTTATTTTGTGAGTGACGTGTTCCTCAAAGTACTCAAGCAGTCGAGCAGGAAAGATTTTTGACTGGATCATGTCAAGAGGTGTGTGTGTGTGTGTGTGTGTGTGTTAGTTAAAGTGTTTTAGCAAGCCACATGCCCATAATGCTATAACTGTGCATTCAAAATAGCATTATTTGATGGCACCTGATATGAGTACTAATGCTTTAAACTTGAAGCAGGCAGTGTTTTATAGTCACACATATTTTGGTTATGTCAATTACAATGTACCCTATTTTGTAATAATAGTGAAAAAATGTATTAGCACAGCATTAGACTGAGTATGCAAAAAAGGTTTGGCTTTAAGCATGAAAATGTGCGCTGTGTCTGTGTGTCACACTGCACTGGGTGAAAGGGTTTTTACCCGAGTCAAGTGTCTCATTAACAAACTAAGTGATGTTTTTAGGGGATTTCAAATTCAAAATAGTTAATTTGTTTTTTAGTTGACAGACCATTATCTCCTGTAATGTCCAAATAAGCTTTAAAGGACTTTATTCGCATTAGTTTCAAAGCTTTCCCAACTCAGATCAGTATACACTGTAAAAACACAAGAAAACCTTACTTTAAGGGAAACAGTGTTTGAAACTTCAGGAGTGGCAGTTTTAGGAGGGCCCCGCCTTCCTCTTATGGATGTTTAACATTCTGTGCAAAATCTCTACAGACAGCATAACCATTACTGAGAGAGCATCCAAACCAACTAAAAGTGTCAAATTTCCCTGAAAACTGAACCAGGAGACAAAAGCTTAAAAAATATTTGAGAGCTTAGTTAGCACCGAGCGTCTGTGCAACCAGCAAATCAGCCTCCAGGGAAAACATTTCAACATTTTTTACAAGGTTGTTTTCACTGCTTCTCACAGCCCAACTGACTCTAATGTGACGCAGTCAGAAACTGATGAAGCTTAAAGGCCTTAAGTTAGTAACTTTTATGAAAATAACATATATTCTGATAAAAGTATATCATGAAAAATCATTTTCCTCCTCCTGCTTCCTCTAATGGCATTAACGAGAATCTACCGCGGGCACTGAAAACGACCAATCAGAGCTGAGAAATCTGTAATGCAGCTGTCAATCATGTGCTTCTGACTGCGCAAGATTTAAACATTATGGCGTTCTCTAAGATGAGCTGCAATATAAGACAGCACATTGGTGCTTGGTGAGCTAGCAGTAAATGCATGCTACCTTTGCAGTTAAACAGTTGGTGGGTGTAGTTCAGTATGAAGAAAATAGTTCCTACGTTAAACCGCTCACAACAAGGTCTGTGGATTATCTTGAGTAAACAGGTCATGATATTTGTAAACAGAGACTGGTCAGTTTTTTTAATCTATTTTTTTTTTGCTGCTTTGAGACATGCGGAGAGAAATACATTTGTGCTCTGCAAAGTAGGTTTAGTCATATTGTGAATCATAATTTATTAATAATATATGGCCTTTAGTTACACAGGAACATTATGACTATAATAATAGGCAATTAAATTTGTCAACTGCTCAGTCCAGCTCAGCAAAAGCTGATGGCTCATTGCCAGGCTGGTAACCAGTTTTAAACTTGGTGCTTTGCCCTACCCAGGGGGTTGTGAGGCCTTTGTGATAAAGAAGATAAGAAAACATTTTATAAAAAATATACAGTAGGTCAATATATCGGCATTTCATTAATTTTAGTGAAGACGATTAAATTAAATTTTTATTTCTCAAAATTCAGATAAGCCTAAAAGATGTGTTAAAAAACAAGTCCCACTGAATATCGGCACAGTGAAGTTACTCTAAAAGCCTCAACCTGCATTACAAAAGTACTCTTTTAAAACAACCAAGAGCTAATAGAAGAATGGTCAAGTGTTAGGGAGAAGACAACACTGAATTTCTGTCAAAATAAGCCTATTAAGTATGTATGATTGTTATTTTCAAAGAAATTCAAAATTCACACACACACACACGTATATATTACAGACAGTCATATAAAAAAAGTTTCTAAATTATCAGGAAAACTATCACTGATGCAATTTTCACAGACGACAGTCTGCTCAATATCCATCCAAAATGCTAACTTAAGACAAATTACCTGCAGTTATTGTGTTCACTGTTTGTTAATTTTACAGTTTATCAGTTGTTACATACTGTTATAGGTATATACTAAATATAACGTAAAATTTCTATAAAATGTCACATAGTCAGAGGGTTTTCAGGATACTTGATAAAATGATATCAAATGGAAAAAGGAAGGGGATAACTCCACCCTACCCTAATATTAAAGCATGACGAGCTTTTTGCTCTGACGAGACAAGGAGAGAATGAAGCCACAACATCTGATTCTCTGAAACGTCTCTTTCTCTGCTGCCTGGAAGGCTAACGGGATAATATTCTGTTAAAACTTGATATATCAGTCCCTGTGGCGATAAATATCTGGCACATGATTCTGCAGTTTTAAATGAAAAAAATTCAATTAGCTTTTTGTCCCTCAGCCATGTCACTTTCTATCTTGTGACATATGTAGGATAACATCAGTCACTGAGGATGACATATTTATTGCGGGTTCGTTATTTTGGTTGGTCAAAGTAATTGTGGCACATTATTTTTTCCTGTTTAAACAGATCAGAACATTTTAAAAAAGGCACTTTTACTTTGGTTTTGTAAGAGATAGAGACATGGGAGCTAATCTAATTTTATCTTCAAAATCAATACAATTATTTCATTATATTCCATGTTTTGGTCGTGGTTGTATTCATATCAGAGTTTTGCTCTCAGATAGAAAGACTTGCATGTAGGTTTCCTTTTGGCCTTCTAAAGATGTTAAAACTTGTCTGAACAAGAATGTCCTTGGGGGCAATTTTTTTGTGTGTTAGGGTGGAGTAAAAAGGCCCCCTGTTCGGTGACTTCATGAACCCCTCTTTATGGGTAACTGGTTTGCAGAAACTCCCTTGAGGTCTTGCTTACACAATCATAACCACCTTATGCTCACAGGCACTCACTCACAGATAATCCTGATATACACCAAGCAAACAAGCACAATCTTTATTACCTACTATATTTACCCAATGCTATTATTCATTTACACTCACACTTAATAACTACTCATATAATCTCAATTGGTTACACCCACAAAAAGACAAACAACTGCCTGCAGCTGACCAACATACAGACATACAGACTGCTCTCTAGAGGGCAGCGTACCTCAAAAAATAACAGTATGCCTGTGCACAGTTCAAATTCACAACACTTGTGATTGGTGCATATTCACAGGTGGAGGAAGGATTCTGATCCTTTACTTGAGTACAAGCTCTAATACTACACTGTAAAAATACTCTGTTATATATATATACACACATGTATGTGTGTGTATTAGATATGAATTTGAGTCAGAGATAGGAGAAATAAACCAAAGATTTTCCAGAAGAGGGCGCCAGGGCTTTACTTAACAGCAGCGCTGCGATGAAGCGCTCTCTGATCTGACTGCTTTGTAGTTGAGACCTACAGGACAGACTGTGTGGAAGAACATAGTGATCCCACACAATTGTTTTACTTAAATTATAATCCATTGATCTGGCAGCTGCTACATACGGAGCAGCATATGAGCATGGCATTCAGGAAGTGAATGTATAAATGCATTAAATGTGTGTTTTCATTGTATGGTGGGAATGTGTCAGCTCTCAAAATGAGAGTAATGCTAACATGAAGATCTGAATTCTTGCTTTGCATGTGAACAAATGAAGCTGAGTGAGCTTTAAAGCATGCTATAACAGTCTTTAAAAAGGCAACTGAAATTTGTTGTGGCTGCATTTGTAGACCAGATCACAAGATATCATATCAAACATTCAAATGCTGGAGGCAACCTTTCGTAGACATGGGTCATTGAAGAAACTACCAAAAGGATTACATCCTAGTGCAAGTGTGAAACAAGCCACACTTTTTCGGAACACAAAATGAGCCACACTTTACCCTGCATCATAAAATTCCCTCCAAAAGTCATATATTAATTCATTTCCAACATGGAAAGCGAATTACTATCAATTAATGTTACAATTATATAATTATACAATTACATATTATACAATTCCTGGTGTTGTTGCACCAAAATTACTAGCTTTTTGCAATATCCAGTGGAAATTCCATTCTGGAGGACAGCAAAAAATTAAACATTTTTAACTTTGGACAGCATACCGTTGCTGGTATTCTCAGGCAGCCTCGCCTAATTTTGCCATCCTGTTCTCCTTCACTAAAATGACATCTGGTTTGCCATTTAGCATCTGCCTGATTCGATGTGAACGCAGCATCAGTTTGTGTGCTTATGCACCTTAAAGCTACAGTTGACAACTTTTATTAAAATAATTTGTCATATGGTGAAACTGTAACTGTGTACATGAGAGATAAATCATGTTCCTCCTCTTCCAAAGAACCACCACATGAACAAAAACAAGCCAAGCCCACGAGTCTCTAACATGGCTGTAAATCCTGTCAATCATGCAGCAACTGAATCTCGATTCATATTTGATTAGTGCTGCCTAGTTTAAGTTTGACCGCAGATCACGAGCAGTGATTCACAGCTTCATTAGAGACTCTTCGGCTCTGATTGTTTTTTCCCTCCACAGGCGGTAAGGTCATCAGTGGCACTACAACGCAATAGAGTAGGCAGATGATATGATTTTTTTCCCAATATTATCTGTTTCATTTAGTGTTGTGTCGACATATTGACAGCAAATATGCAAAAAAGGTTTTTGTTCTTTTTTTTTTTTTACCAAATTTAGCATTTATGTACTTTTTCAATGTGTCTCACACAGTCACTACAGCCTCAGCTAAGACTCCACTGTGATTGCTGTAGTTGCTTCTTGTACATTTTAAACTATCCATCGCAGAGGGAAGAATTTGTCAGGCACACCCAGTTTAAAACCTGGCTCATAGCAGTGACAGAGATGGCAGGGCCTCCTTTGTCACCAGAACAGAGTCCCCTTTATCTTGTAATCAGTGTTTGCCTGCAGGAGCACACATTGGTGTCTTTATGGAATATCTGATAGGAACACATGGGTCACACAAGGTGCTCTCCCAAGGTACTCTGCGTCTTTTTAAAACTTCTGTCCTGCTAGATTTATACTTATTTCATATTTTTTATTTATATGTATACTTATTTAATTAGCTTTAGTGACACTCTGTCAGCTATGACTTATACTTCAAAATCCATGTACCATTTTAAGCAGTCAAAGTTATTTCATGACAAACTGATTCTTACTTGCCTACGGCTGTATATGTTATTTGCGGTAAATTATAATAATCTCTGGGCTACAAGTTACAAAATATAGTCACTTCAATATTTCAATTAGTACAATATGTAAATATTTAAAAATAAAATATGTATAGTATGCTGAGTATGTCAGTGTGTAAAAATATAAACATAAGAAATACAGTAATAGACAATTGGTACTGATATTTGAATATTTAAATTACAATATGTATAATGTGTTGAGTGTGTAAAATATATAATATATAAAACTTTGCCTTATACTAAAATGCAATGTATAAAACTAGTATATAAGTTAAAAATTTAAATATGTTTTCAAGGCCTCATAATGAACAAGAAGATATATATAATCAAGATGAACAATAAGAATATACACGGTACATACAACGTGTAACATGTTAAAATATAGTCTACATTCAAGAGTTGAGATACCAGGTTTATTTGATCGTGTTCTATTAGTCTTTCATTTTTTTTCAGGGTGGAGCAGCTTTTACTGCTTGGAATGAAGTTCGGGTGTTAACTACTCTCCTCGTGCTATGTCCTCATTCTTACCTATGAAAGAAGCAGGAGGTTTTTAATTAATCCTTTGCAAGCGCTTGATAATGGTTAGGTATGTTTGGTATGTAGGAAATGAATTTGTAGTTTATATTTTATGTAATAAAGAGTAATTGAGGTTACGCTCACAATACATAGTAATGGTTAAGGCAATAGATTTCTAGATGATTTTAGAAACATGCTCATTCAGAGTTAAAATTTATCTTTAAATTCAGTAAATTAGCATTTCTTCCTTCCTCTCCCTCTCTCTCTTTCCAGCTCTCCATCCTTCCCTCTACCTCTAGCAAAGAACTGAGCTACTCAGAGTTGGACCTCCGTAAGCCCAAAAGGATTTCTTCCTTCTCCTTTGGTTTTAGAAGGAAGAAGAAGAATGATGATGAAGAGAGTATCTCTAGGAGCACTGCCGTCCTTCATAGGCCGGGCAGTGAAGAGCCAAAAGAGGTAACACCGTGCCCCAACTGTGTTTCAAATTCATTTCTGACAAATTATTTTTTCTGTGAAGAGCTGTATGCAACATTCAGAGCATTAATACAGCATCAGTGTGTCCTGAACAGAGAATGAAGTCACACTCCCTATAAGTGTGTTGTAATCTGAGCTTCTCTGTGGTTTGTTGTGGTGAGCTGGTCCGGTGGCACATGCCGAAGTGCATGTGTGTCCAATTGGCTAGCTAATAGCTGCTGCTCTGCACTGTGCTCAAACAAAAGTTACTGCTGATATCAGAATTGCATCAAGCATAGTGTGTATCCTCCTGTTCCCCCCAAGTAACAACGTTAACTCTGTCAGCAATATTGCTATTGAAGTTGTACAGACAACTCATATGCTCTGAATAATGCATAGAGCCCTTTTGATTTTTCCAATTTTTGTGTAGAAACTTACTACACACATTTTATGATCATACTGTTTTGTCTGATTTATCCAGTTTGTACTTCTCAAGTATTATTATATATATGTATTTTCCATATTACCATTGTTGGGTTAACCATTTGTCTTTCTGAGAGATAACTCCTAGGAAAATCTTTCTAATATCTCTTGGTCAGTGGACAGAATATTGTTTTGATCCAGAGTGTTACAAGAGTTTTTAAAGTGCCTACAATGGCTAGTTTTATAATAACAATACATTAAATGACAATGGAAAACATTTAAGAAAGTTAAAGTCACTTGTGAGTCTTAGCTCCTGTTTTTACTTTCTGTCTGTAAATTAATTGTTTTATTCACTCTCAAGGGATTGTTTTTGGCTGTAACCGACAGTTGTTGTCAGCGGAAAAGCTCAAAAAAACACAGTGTACTACCTGCTCAGCACCAAAGTGCAGACAGACACAGTTACTAGCTGGTGAACACACTGGAGCATTCAGCAGCTAAAGAGCAAGATATTTCCCTTAGGAGTAGGGAGAGACCAAAAACCGTTTCCTAATTTCTTGCAATTTGCAGGACATTTCTTGTCAAATTGCTCACTGCCTTTGTTCCCATGTTGCCTAAGATATCAAACCAAATTTGCTCAAGTTTCAAAACTAATGTCAATCAAGGTTTCAAAGGGTTAAAAGGTGTGTTCAGAACTTGTTCCCTTGCTCGTAGGTGGCCAAAAAACAATTATTGCAGGTTTTAGTATTCTAAAAAGAGTTGTTTGTTGTTTTGAAAGATCAGCAGGGAATTATATTTCAGAATGACATAATGCTTGACCCTGTGGCTCTACTGTAATGATGAAACCAGAGAGGTGCAGACTGGGTCTAACTTATACATATCTGCATATGCAAATGATCTTGTTCTAGACTCCTCTGCGTCTCAGTCAGATGGAGCTGGATAAGGACAACACGAAGATGACGATCAGCATGTCTCAACCACAGCTTGACATCAGCAAGAAATTTGACATCCCTTCTCCTCCCCCTTTAGCCACAAACCAGTTAGACTCATCTTTCACTCTGCCGAACCAATCAGGGTCAAATGTCAATATAGACACACAACAAGAAGTGAAAGAACCTCTGACAAACGGCTCCGCTCTTTCTGACGAACACGAGGAACCTCAGAAAGCCCCGATTGCTACCATCCCTGAGCTGCAGCTGGATAGTCTAGACTCTTCAGAGGAGAAAGAGACCATTCCTGTTCATGAAAACTTCAATAAATCTGACACCACAACACTTACAGAAATCACCTCCGTTGTCAATAACCAGATTGAATCTATCTTTACAGCTAGCCAGCCTTCAATTGTGCCTGACACCTCTGATGACAGAATAGCAGTTGCTGATTCAGTCATCACAAACAACGGTGTGTGTGATGAGGACATCCTCCAGCAGTCTCACACAAAAATAGAAATCTCTCTTACTGAAACCACCAGAGATATATTATCACATCATCAACCTGACGCCCCTGACACAGCTGGCAATGCAACTCAAAATGGTGAACTCTCTGTGCCAAATACTGACTCCAAAATTGACACCACAATTACAGATTCGACCCCTGTTCCTCTCGCTGACAACTCGGCTCTAAGCGCAAATTCTGCGTCTGTCCATCAAGAAGTCTCAATTTCTCACACTGTTCCTGAAACTGCCATCAGTGTGACAACAACCTCCTCTGTTAGCAAAGAGAAGAGCACTTGTCCTGTCAGTCAAGAAACAGTTTATGAAGCGTTGTATGACTCACTACTCCCCCAGAGTTTTACCTCAGAAGTATTGTCATCCCTCTCAAAACCTCTGCCTCAAATCCATACTGAGATAAGACATCAAGAAGTCTCAGTTTCTTGCACTGATAGATCTGTTCCTGAAACTGCCACCAGTGTTACAACAACCTCCTCTGTTAGCAAAGAGAAGAGCACAATTCCTGCAAATCAAGATAAAGTTCTCCCCCAGAGTGTTGCCTCAATGGAAGTGTCAACCCTCTCAAGCCCTCCACCTCAAATCAACACCAAGATAAGACATCAAGAGATCTCAATTTCTTGCACTGATGGATCTGTTCCCGAAACTGCCACTAGTGTAAGAACAACCTCTTCTGTTTGTGAAGAGAAGAACACAAATTATGGAGCGTCGTATGACTCCCTTCTCCCACAGAGTTTTACCTCAGTGGAAGAATCATCCCTTTCAAATCCTCCGCCTCAATTCAGTACCGAGATAAGACGTCAAGAAGTCTCAATTGCTTGCACGGATGGATCTGTTCCCAAAACTGCCACCAGTGTCACTACCACCTCTTCTGTTAGCGAAGAGAGGAGCACTCGTTCTGTCAGTCAGGCTACAATTTATGGAGCTTTATATAACTCCCTTCTCCCCCAGAGTTTTACCTCGGGGTTAGTGTCAGCCCCCTCAAACCCTCCACCTCAAATCAGTACCGAGATAAGAGAAGTCTCAGTTTCTTGCAATGATGGATTTGTTCCACAAACTGCCACCAGTGTTACAACAACCTCCTCTGTTAGCGAAGAGAAGAGCACACATCCTGTCAGTCAGGATAAAAATAATGGAGCGTCGTATGACCCCCTTCTCCCCCAGAGTTTTGCCTTGGAGGTAGTGTCACCCACCTCAAACCCTCCCCCTCAAATCAGTACTGAAATAAGACATGAGAGCACCAGATCAGGACCCATCATGGTTAAAACCCACAATGAACATCACACAGAAACCAATGTTACATACTCCCTCCTGTCAACTTCTAAGGACTCGTCTCCTCACAGAACAGATGATGCAGTAGGCGGCTGTATAAACAGAAATTCTTCCGTTAGTGAGATAAAGGGGGTTCCTGCTACCTCCAGATTTAATCCTACTTCTTTCCAGCCTCAACAAAACACAGAGATCTACAGTAGGTATCTACTATCGTGTCCCATTTCAGATTATAAACCAGATGACAGTGGTAGCATTTGTTACTCAGAGCTAACTCGTTCCCTTTCAGAGGTGAAATCTGACAGCTCTAGCCTCATTCAAGACAATGTCAGGTCAGTTTCTGTGGTTGAAAGCCCTGCCCCTCCTGCTTCTGACGATGTAACGTCCCAAGAGACAGATGCTCAGGTTACAGACTCCAAACGGAGAGTGATTCTAGTCAAAGAGTTAGTCACAGACGAGGCGAGCGCTGATCCTGTCTCTCCGTCTCCCGTGCCTGAAAAAATGAGTGAATCGAAGGGTCTTGAGATAAGAATTGAAACAAAAGAGAGTTTTTCCACTCCTACTGGACCGACAAATGGGTCTGACGGGCCTTTGAGCCCAACATATCTGAGTGTGGGATCAGATGATGGCAGTGCCATGGAGATCTACTACAGTGCTGAAGAGGACAACACAGAGGAGAGCCCGCATGTAGAGGTGTACAAGGTGGATGAAAGAGCAAAAAGCCCTGTGGTAGATGTTGTAAAAGAGGCCTGGCTGCGTGAGGACCTTCCACACCAGGGAGAGATCACAGAAAGCAGGATAAAGAAGAGAGATGAGGGAGAATTTAGAGTGTTGATTGTTAAAATGCAGAGCGAGGAAGGTAAAATGGGCAATGACGAAGAGAAAGAGGATCTCAATAGTCGGACTGAAGTGCAAGTGAGAGGTCAGAGGTCAGAGGATCAAGTGCAGGAGATTAAAATGTCTGACTTTCTTGTTGGCAATGATGCAAAGACTCAGGAGAAAGACGAAGCAGCCACAGTGTTGCCACAAGTGAAAGAAGGGAAGGGGGAGGAGGAGAGAAAGGAGGAGTTACCGGCCACACCGGTTCAGCAGGTGAATACACGGATGGTATGCGACTTGGCTCCACCCTCCAATGAGCCGCATGGGCAAGGGGAGGGATCGGCAGGAAATGGGACCACGAAATTGGAAACAGAAGACCCCCCTAATGGAGAGAAGCAACTTGCAAGCCAGGAGATACAATATATGTCCCACAAAGACATTATGATTTCTGAATACATGCAGGCTGTCTCCAGTAACACAGGAGAGGAAGATGTGATCACACCCAGATTTAGAGAGGCAGATGAGCAAGTTTCCCCAACTGCAGCGGCACAAAAAATAGTCGAAGTGAGCACAGAAACCAGCAGTGTCACTACAGCAAGTGCAGTCACAGATCCGTCTGCCGGAGTAGAGGTTGTCACGGGCACTTTGACACACAGTGCCGAGCTGCAATCAAATGCCACGCAGATTGAACACAATAGGGCTCCGCAGAGTAGTGAGTGGGTGGATACAATTACTGAGAGCACAGACAGAACCAGGACGGTGCAGGAACAGGTGGCAGTCGAGCTGTCAGCCCAGAGCATAGACACACACCTTCCTGACACCAAAGCTGCTGAGACCCTGTCAGAGAGACAAGAGCATCCAGCAGAGGCGCAACCCGACCTGACTCAGGGGTAAGCCGAGAATCTTAACATCTTTAAAAAAATATTTGTTGTTTGAGTCCAGGGATGTAGGCGTATTGGCCTGAAGCTAAACATAAATGAAGTGTGTGAATGAACATGTAATTTGAAAGTCCTGTGTGTACTTTATAGTTTGCTGTCAAGTTTAGGGTGCATCGAGGTGAAGTGTTAAAGGTGACTTATTTTACAAACTGAGCCCTGTCATTTAAGACATTCAAGCCTTGTAGCTTCTGGAATGTGCAACATGTAGCCTCAGGGATATGTGAGACATAAGTGAGCCTTAATCTGCTTAATGTAAAGGACAGTAGGTGTGCAACCAAGATGACACACTTTAAATGAGTAACCTCAACTTTCTTGCCTTACTGTGTGGCCATCTGATAAGGCCCCTGAACCACATCAACATTTCCACTTATAAAAAGAAGTTGAGATGAGCTGAAATGTTTACCAACAGAGCTGTCTACATACCTGTGTAGTTCTGAACACGCCCTTTTAAAGGCACCACATGGTAAGTGCTATAACTACATCACTGTCACATCTCCTCATGTCAGTGACATGACTCAGATTGACAAATCCAAGTAGCATGCAGTGAACAGATCACTGATCACTGATCCACATGCAAAGTTTGTCCATTATTTTTTCAACCCTGAGCTATCAGTGCAAGTAAGAGTCATAATTGTGACTTTTAGGACCATAGGTTTCACTTCCTCCACTGTTACATCCTCAACTTTAATTCACAACTGTAGTAATTATATCTACCAAACAAAATCTTTTCCGGCAGAGATCCCGAAAGCAAACTTTCATCACATGGGGGTCTGTGACCTAATGTATGTCAATTTAGGGGCCCTTGACACAAAAAGCTTGATAACCACTAGTTCAGTCCATCAATTTTAATTTTTTTCTTCAATTAATTGATTGACAATTTAGGTTAAAAATATCAAGAAATAATATGCAAATTTCAAAAGCACATTGCAATTTCCCTAATAATAATAAATAAATAAAAATTACTTTATGAAGGACTCAAAATTGGTCCATAGCATACTGCATAAAATTACTGTGCAATGTTTAATTTAAATCTTTCTGGTATCACAGGCGCAGAGCCACTAGCCCAACACTTGCTTTTGTCATCGTTGTAGGAACTTGCAACTCTAACCAACCTTACTCATAAGATTACAGTCCATTTTGGCTCCAAAGTATGTCCTGGCACATTAAGCATTGGGTCTTATGCCAGAATTGTATCAACACATTTATATAACACAGTTATGTTTTGACTTTGCAACATTGTTTTATCAGAAGCTATCCTTTGATGGAGCACTTTAATTCACAGGAAGGATGGATTTCAGAGGAAAAATGTGAAGAAGTTAGGAATGTTGCTCTCTTTGGCACAGCAGGATGAGCTGCATGTGTTGTGCACTGACGTGTTTTCTTGATGCTACTGGTTTGTTTGGTGTGAGTCAGAAGTGTTAACAGCTGCAAGCAAAGACCGTGGCTTCCTTTTTTCTCCTGCCAGACGATGGAGGAGATACCTGAGAACATGTCTGAGATAAGACTTTCTTAGGACTTTGTGGCGCATGCTGACAGCTGCAGATTAACTGTTACAGCTACATTATGTAAACAAAGCAGAGACTTAACTCAGTGCACAACACAAAGAAAAATCGACCTTGCTGTACTCACAACATAAAAGGGATTTAGTGGCTTTGGATGCATCACTACATGTATACTGTATAAACAGCTACTTTCTATAGTAGTTGAACAACTTTGTGACTCGTCGTTCAACAGGTAATTGTGCATTAGGTGCTCAGATCACTTACATATTGCTTGCTGATTTACAAAGTTTTGCAGAGTATAGTCAGTATGAGTTCTTATTTATTTGTTATTTATTAGAAGAATATGCAGCATCATATTTTTTTGTATTTTTTTAAATCACAAGATGGCAGCAGAGACTTGTCTTTTACTTAAGTATAAGGCTGACAGATTACCAACACTGAAATAGGAGACGGTCTGGCTCAACAGATAAAGAGGAAATTAATTAATTAATTAAGTAGTAAAACAATCCTCTTTTTTTCAAGTCAAGAGTTACAAAAACAAACAAACAAACAAACCTGAAATTCTGCAAAAAAGAAAGAATGGAAAAGGGGTTTATAAAAGGGAAACAAAACAAAAAATAAAGAAATGTATAGATAAAATAGTTGTTATTAATAATAATAATGATAACAACATTTTTTAAATAGTTTTCTTTATAGTTTCCCCCGTTTTTATTACTATTAACTCCTAATAATTTCTCTCAGTCTCAAAGAAATCAAATTAAATTTGCCCAAGATTTAGAGGTCTGAATGCATGCAAAAGGCTGAATCTGAATGCAAAACAAGAAAACAAGAAGGAAAAAAGTTAATAGACAAAAATTAAACATGCCAACTGAAATAAAGACTAATGTCTTAACTTAATGTTGGTATTTTCATTCATGTATTAAAAAAGTTTTTAAATACTGAAAACAGTTTTCTGCTTTGGTAAAAACCAAAAGTAAATATTCTGTAAACTTTGATCAGTTTGAATAAAGGTGAAATTTTATGTCTGTTATGTTTATGTTGTGGGAAGTACTGTGAGTGAGTGAGTGAATATAAGCAGAGAAGATGTTGTTTTTGTGCTGCTGGTCTTTGCATCACAGTGTGTGTGCACTCCTCTATTATCCTTTTCCTCCCCCATAACCTTTCAACAAACTCATATACTTAAAACAACAGAGTTTCTGGTGAACAGGCACGCTGATGCTCATTGAAAGATGAGGCATTTGGCCAGCTGGACCCGTCTTACAGGGTTCTTATACAATGGTGTCATGAGGTACAACACTGGGCACCTACACAGGAATGTTGTTTGGTCAAAAACACAGGTAGATAATTCCGTAAACGTTGTGTCCACTCACATTATGGACTCACTTAATTTAAGAAATATTTGATTGATTGAGTTGTACTAGACGAGAGCAAAATGCAACAGAATTTGGGACACAGTCATGTAGCCGCAAACTTTCTCCGGAGCTTATGTACAACATACAGATGGATTCTTTAGCAGCCGAAAGAGAGTGGCAGGACATGAGAATAATTGGACACCTTGAGGCAAACAGGCGTACAGTAGTTACTTCTGAGATGACTACATCCACCAAGAAACCTGCTACGAAAAGAAAGCAGCCCGAACTTCTTATCTAATCGGAGGCAATGAAGTCTGCAGGAATACTTTTCAGTTTCTTATGGGTTGAGTTTTCATTAATGTCCAAGTTATCTATGTTACATTAGTGTTCATTCAAAGTCACATACAGGGATTACAAACTGTTTTTCATGCCAGAAGCTTTTAATAATCCACTGTGAGTTTCATTAATGTCCAAGTTATCTAGCTAGCTAGCTCAGTATTGTCATTTTAAAATGCAATGATACGCACATCAAAGCTGTGAGCATCTGCTATTAATTTGAATAACACACCAACCTGATAATGTGCTTGAATAATGAGTGAATAACACACCCATGGGTGAATAACACCTTTGGGTGCAAGAATAACACATCCATGGGTACATAAATAAAGTATTGACTGTCCTGTGGGCTAACAGATGTCACTGGTATCTAGACCGGTAGGAGTTTGGATCTATGTAAATGTGATGCAAATGAGCAGCCACTGTTACCTGGCTCTCCAGGTAGGTGAGAATCTTTCAGAAACTTTGAGGCTGGATTTCTCACAAAACTAGTTTGAGGAGTGCCTACATTCAAATGGCCACATCTTCTTCAAATATTTTCAGATTTCCATGTGTTAGACATCGTTGGAAAGCTTAGAAACTACATTTTCAGAATCTGTAAATAACTCAAAATGCCCCTCTGGCAACTTGTTTCAGTTTTTCCATGGCTGGACACATTGAATCGCTGTTAGGAATAAAGGAGGGAGGATAGTTCCTTGCAATATTTGTCACTTAATTGTGGTTGTGTTACAACCCCACAGGTGATTTTCACAATTTGTGAATTTGGTTGTCTGACTGAATTCTTTGTGGGTTGTGATAGCCTATTTATCCCATATTTTATCTTTGGTAATTTGATGCAGATACAATGATTTGTATGATTACTGTGTATTTTCGAATGCTTATAAAATGTTTTACAGTTTTACATGGGTTTATGCCAAGGTAATGATTTGGACTGCATTTGTATTGAAGTGGCTTTAAGTTGTGATTGGGCAGAAACTGTCAAGATAAGGATCCATTTGTCTTAAAGTGTGGAGCAAAACAGCTTTTTTCTTAAAATTATAACCCATCTGTTTACTTTTCTTGTTTTACCTTTCTATACCCAAATCTGAGAGACACAGGGCTATGGAGATGTTTCTTCTAGCATAAGATGTGAAGCCAGTTGAGCCACTTGCTGGTCTTTAGTCATAACTCTGCCACTGAGCATTGTCCTTTGTTTTCTTTTCATGTGTGGCTTATTGGCTGTTGTCTGGCGGCTTACTTTAAACCAAGTGGAATGAAAAACTCGTGGAGCATTTGCTCTGCTGTAAATAACCTGACAGAAGTCATCTTTTAGAAATCATCTCTAAACACATTCTTTAACACACTAAAATCTGAGGCCATTTAACACTTGTCACTAGTCGGACCAACAGAAATATTAAGCTTTTTCATGTGGGATTGTCACCTCAGAGTAACTTTCATACTGTTGTTGGACTCCTGACATTTGACCGCCTTTGAGGGGAACTACAGACCCTAATTCTCACTGACTGAATATAAATCTGCATCTATTTCAACTAAAGTCACTAAAACAAATCACTCTCTAAACTGTAGAGCTGCAACGATTAATTTATTGATCAGGTCAACTATAAAATTAACCAACAATTTTATGATTGATTAATTGGTTTAAGTAATTTTTCAAGAAAAAAAAAGTCAAAATTCTCTCATTTTAGCTTCTTGGATATGAATATTTTCTGGTTTCTTTTATCCTCTATGACAGTAAACTGAATATCTTTGGGTTGTAGACTAAACAAGACAGGGGATTTCATATGGGGCTACGGGAAACACTAATTGACAATTTTCACTATTCTCTTACATTTTATAGACCAAACAACTAATCCATTTAACAAGACATTATCAACAGATAATCATCAATTACAGGACTACTATTTTCCTGGCTGCAAGCTCGCACACTTCATTCAAAATAATAACCAATATAAAGTGTCTATGCTGTGATGTCAAAGAGTCAGTATGAATTCTGAGTGCAAAGTACATATTTCGTTTTTTCCTGAAATTACCATCAGGAGAAGTTTTAACTGTACATTGCTATCTTTGATCAGCAGTGATGAAAATATGTGGATAGGCAAATTTTTGCCCCTTTGTTGGCATGATGTAATGGCCACCCGCCACAAAATCAGCTAGAATCCATATCCAGCAGAGCAGCTTTTGAACATCAGTCAAAATTTAGTCAGCACCAAGTTGAAAAGAGAGACTAAATATAAAAAAGTAAAAACCAGAACATTTTCACATGCCTCCATGCTGCTTTCTGTTTTCAACTATACTGTTTTCTAGCCTGTCCATGATGTCGAACACCAGACACTAAAAAAATAAATAAATTGAAAGACATAATAGACTCACATACACATACTAATTCTGGTGGGAAAAGGCTATAACATTGTCAGGAAAAAAAGTATATAGATCGATGGAGCAAAGCCAAAGATATAATTTTATTCCATGCATTCTTCGTCCTTCAGAGAAAAAACGGGCCTACATTACGCATTATGCAACTTGTGGGCCAGCAGTCATGTTAAAAGATTTAAGTCAATGGAGCTCCCCTTTCTATGTTAACACCATATGACTGAGAGGATGTTCAATGCTAATACTCTATGTTAGAGACGATATTTCACAAGGAGTCATAATTACATCAAACACAGGAGCAGTGGGCCTGTGAATGATGGTTTCAGTTGCCCTTAACATGGTGATTTATGATGTTTGAATGAGCTTGCGTAAAGCTGCAGGGCTCACTGACTGCCAGACAGATCCAAAAAGTCACAAGGTCTCACAGTACACTCTGTAAACCTTCCTTAAATCCCCTACAGATATGTAGAGAAAACGGAGGCTAAACAGGATGAGCAAGCACTCATAGATTAATAGCGAGAGATCATATATTTTTAGACAAACAGTTTCAACCAGATCTGATATTTTTGTTGTCGTCCTGTAATTATGGCAGGAAGGAAACACATTTAGCCTTGTGGCCTCCTGTGAGCTTGCAGCTAACGCCTACATGTGTTCTCCTTGCTTAAGTCCATCTACTTCTACAGAGCTCTGACTGGCAATCATTCAAAATCAATATTTACAAAGGCCCCACCCTAGATGTTTGTTTAAAGTCTCTCATGGTAGTAGTGCTGTGTTCTGGAGTTGCAGCAATGCTTCTGTGTAATTTCCAAAAGACTAACATGCACATGGTTGTCATTCTAAGATAGAAGATAAGAAAAACCTCTATTGATAAATAGAGGAGAAATTCGGTTGTCACTGCAGCACAAAGGCAGCAAAAGCACAGGTAAATAATAAATAAGGTAAAAGAATAAATAACTAGAAGTGCATGCAACAGAGTGCAGATTTGCACCAGGCAGCCGTCCGAAGGTGACCGCTGCCACATATAGTCCTATAACAAAAGCAGACTCTCAACAACGCGTTCCAAAAGCATTTCGAGAGCACTTCACAAGCGTCCCCAATAGCGTCCCAAAAAACTAATAAAAACACCTGCCCCAATTTTTAAAGAGGCACTGCGTGTTGCACATAGCCAATTAATTTCTCCTGCTAACAAGTACTGTTTGTCAAATATAGATAGCCTACAGTGTTATGAGGCTGAATGTATTCTTGATTTGACAATCAAATCTTTTATCCATGTCATTCATAACTGGACATCCACAGACTTTGTTTCTAGGCTACAGTGCAACAAAGTAGGAAATAAAAGCAATTAAAACAACTAAAACAGAGAAAAACATTTAACTAGGCTACATATCCTTATGGTAGAGGCACAAATATCAAGTAGAAATGACCACGAAATGCTACGTAGATATGAAGCTGTGCAGAGGACAGAAGAAAACTGGAAGGCAGCAGGATTGAGCTGCGCCTCGTAAATTGTGATGTGATATTAATATAATATAGGATATGTTGCCAAAAATGCAGTATATTAAGATAACACAGGATGATATGATTGTTATTGTTGTCTTGTATCTGAGGCTTGCTCTACAGTGTGTATGCTGTCTACATTTAAACATTTTTTTTCACCTGGGGGGAAAATAAACAGTAGATTATTTTTAGGACGTTAATCGGTACATAAAGAAGAGTATTTGCGATTAAAAGAATTAAACATTTACTAAGAAATGACATTGAGGCAGATGTTGTTCTTTGATTCTCAGAGTTGCATAACTTGGCATGACAGAGAGCTCCAAATTATACCATGCTCACGCATAATTACATGGGACATTTTGCTTTAATGTGCAACGCTTAAATTCTCCAAGTGTCACTCCCTGTACTAGCGCATACGGACTCCGGCTCCCTGTTAAAGCTGGTACATGTTTTAGCACATCTGGGTGCATTGATCTTGATTCACAGGTGTGTTTGTATAGGTTCACATAAAGTGCCTGTACCTGCAACTTGATATCCTAAAGTACAGTGTGTGTCTTCCCATCTCCTTGAGAATCGTGATGTGTGAGGTGTGACATAATTTGCATGTTACGGAAAAGACTTCAAGGAGATTTAGGGTCACTGCCAGATTTTGCAGTTGCCCTCGGGGATAGGTGGGGTTCTGCGTTAAGAGGAGCAATGCACCCGGTATGACACAGGAGGAGCTCTTATCCACCTTTGGCAGCCACAGATTTCACCGTAAGAGGCAAAAATTTGGCATGGAGGACAAATGTGTGTAGAGGTGTGTATTTGGATCATGCCAATTAGCTAAAAGGGGGGGGGGGGGCTGTGGGTACTGGTACTGGTATTGTAATTTCTTTTAAATATAACTAGCCCTGCTTATAGCTGAAAAATATGTAATTAACCGTAGAATTATAGGCTAACTACACTCTTTGTGGTTTAGTGGCCGTATATAGATCCTTATATAGATCATTTGCAATATATGGAAAAATCAACCACCATGATCATCTTCTAGTGAACACTGTCTCATTTCATGACCTTTCTGCTGGATCTGCAAGACCAGAATGAATGAATGACTCATTGTGTGTGGTCAGTGGGTAGATGAGTCTCTTCAGGGCCACTGATACTCAAATTGTTTTGCATTCATGCACTAAATGACACTTTGCATTGCTCACTTGGAAAAATTCCTCCATACCTGCAGATATTTCTGCACATTAATTTCTTAATTCATGCCAAATACATCAAAAAGCACATTAAATTTGTCCTCTTTCTTGTTACAATTTTCAAATGAACTATGCAACTATAGAATAAAGAATTACCTGACTAATTGTGACAGGTTTTTTTTTACGGTAGCAGCTCATGTTGTTAAGTAACACACAAGGGAAATTATATTCTCATGACCTTTGAATAATCCACCTCGGGCATTAAATTGATGCATGCCACCAGATGACAGCAAGACATGATGTGAATTCTTTTGGATGTTTCACAACCATTTCACCTTTTATTTGCCTTTAAAGTGAGTAAGTTAATAATCTTACCGCTCCTTGAAACGGTTGCAGAGATCCTATGATTAGTTAAAGGTCAAATGATTCACTCATGGCAGACCAACTCAAAATTACTGCTTGTCTGCTTGACTGAAAGTTTCTTGACATTCAAATCAATGCTTATATTGGTTTGGCAAATAATACTGATGATGATAATTAAGTTTTACTTATTGTTTTATGCATGCAAATTTGCTTATAGACCACAAATCAATATAATCCAGATCCTGATTTTAGTAAACATATTACCAAAAATAGAGAACACCAATTCTCATGAATTAAACACTTACATTTTTAGGTTTTAATGTCTATGATGAAACTCATACATTCCAGCTTGCCCTTTTTTTCTAGGTTTTCAGGAAAAGGTTTGTAGATGTCAAAACATAAGTCTTAATTATTTATACAACAGAGGCACGGACGAGTTAACGTTTAAGCACAACCAAGGAGGATGCCATTGATGTTTAAATCTCGTGCCATCACCAGCACGAGCCTCTAGTCCATGAGTAGATACACGCTGTCGTCTGCACGGTGATACGATTGGCAGGGGGTTTTTTCCCTCCAAAGCCATAGAAGCCATAACACAACTGTTTTCACAGGCTTTAACATGATCACCTTTGCATTTATACCATAAAAGTTTTATGGTATAAATGCAACCGACCCCGGATTAGCAGAGAAGTAGGTGAAGGTGAAAAGTGAATTTAAATATATATATATAGCTGATCATACTTATAATTGAGCCTCTATAAAAACTCACACAACTATGTATCAGCTCTGATAATAGATGCTCTTATCTGGTGACTCTTTGCTTAGATTTTGAAGTGTAGGTTACTTTGCTGGTCAAGTGTGTGTTGACCTGCACATGAAAAGAAAAGCACAAATATTGCTGTGCTAAAAAGTTTGCATAGTCCAGTTTAAAAGCTGCAAATGGAGTATTGACTTTGAGTAACCCTGAACTGTCAGCTGACAGTGTTTTGCTTATTTACACACGATCCTCCTAGCACACACTAATTGTTGGTTTTATGACTGTGTTGGAGCAGAGAGTGAATCCAGCTGCAAATTTCTTCTCTGCACTGTTCCAAACTCATCCAGTTTCTGCAAGAAAATATTTTAACCATTATATGCCAGAAATGCAGATAAGAATAAGGTCAAGCAGCTGTTGCAATTATAAAGGCTGTTGTAAACTTTCTTTAACATTGCATGCAAGTCAAGCTCCTCAAAGTTGCTTTGTATGATTTGCATCGTTGGCATTGCATGGTCACCACACCCTGAAGGCACTGGAGTATTTGATACACCGTGGCCCTGTTGTAAAATCAGACTCTCGCTCTAGCTTGTCTGTATTTGTCATCTTTGTCTTTTCTTCTTTTTCTCTGTATTTATTCAGGTCCCTGGCAGAATCAAGGACACCCACAGCAGCTTCAGAAGTCTTTGCTTCAGAAAATAAGGCGACTGCAGCCAACAAGGAATCGGTTGACGAAATGAGTTCAAGCTACAGCAACCTGAGCACCAAACTATACATGAAGACTTCATCTCCCCCTAAAGAGAATGAATCCAAAAGTCGTTTCCGTAAAGTATCTCTGGTCAATAATACCGATACCAAAGAGGTGGTGGATACAGCGGACATCAGCAAAACAGGCACTACTGTCACTGAGTCAAATGGGACAGATATCAGCTCAGACTTCAAATGGAAAAATAGATTTGAGGCGGTTGCTCAATATAGACCATACAAAAACGATTTTTCCTCCTTTACTGATTCTCTGAGTTACAGAGTGTCTGACACAGACACCAGTCCCCCTTCCTCCTCCTCCTCCTCCTCCTACTCCTTCTCCTCCTACTCCTCTGCTGTCCCCGAGGCTACAGCATACAAACATCTCAGCAACGCCTTTTCCTCCTCCTCCTCCACCTCCCCTCCGGACGAACACATTACCCTTGGCAACCAGCTGAGTGACAGCACCAAAGTTTATCTGAGCCATGAGAGCGAGCCAGCGGGAGCACCGAGGGATGAGTGGAGGAGGAGTTTAGTGGAGCAGGAGGAGCCTGCTGCACCTGCAGGTGAAAGAGAGAAACAGAGAGTAGCAGAGTCAGAGAGGATAAAGTCACGCTGGGAGTCACAAGAGCTCCTTGTGTCCAGCTTCTCGTCTTCAAAACAAACCACCTACGACGTCGTCGACAGTTTCAAAAAAGAAGACGACGACGACGCAACCCTTTTTACTGGAGTGTTCAAGGCTACACTCGTGGAGCTGGTCTCCGAACCTGCAGCTCCCCCTTCCACTCCCCCTGCCTCCCCTGAGGCAGACTCCCCCTACCAGTCTGACATGGATAGCCTGGTGGATACCCTGAAGAGCATGGGACCCTCTCTGAGGCCCAGGGCGGGGTTGGGCCCACGTCCGCCTGCTCCAGTCCTCATTTCGTCCCTGCCACCAATCGTGGAGGACGCTCCCAGCCCCATCACTGCTGACATCCCTGGAATCCTCAGTCCCACAAAAAAGATGGAAGCAATCAGCAACCCTGCTGAGTCCCTCAAACCTCTTTACACTCTGCCTGCTGACATCGGACTCAAGAAGAACAACAACAGAGACAATCGTTCACCACTGGAACTGATGAAGCATAACCAGCAGGTAGAGAACATTCAGTCACTAATACAAGAAATTATCTTGTGAAAACTGCTACATCTCTAAAATGCTGCATGAATTATTTACATGGTTTTCACCAAAAAAAATTGTGAAATTTTATTTTATTTTTATTGCATGAGGCAGAAAAATCTACATGCAAATTCATGGGATAACTATTATTTATATTTTCATTATCATATTATTGTCTATTACATTAACTACAATTGTTCTGATTGTGTAAGTTTAATAGCACTTAAAATTTTGGCCAAAATTACAAAAAAATTACAAATAAATGTTCACTACACAAAACAAAAAAGGAGAATGCTTTTCTGGAATTGAAACTAAACCACTTTTTAATCCATTTTTTTCAAAGCTGCCAGCCCCACTAAAAAAATCCTTTTCCTGCTATCATATTGTGGTGAATGCAGAAATCTAAAGGGAAAAAAAGTAGCTCAAAGCATTTGCAAATAAAACCAAAACAATATGCATGTTTGTTTTAACTTGGATGAATCAACCCTTCAACTAATCGCTTTGCTTACTCCATGTGCTCCCTAACAGGACCAGCAGCAGCCTGGAAAAGGAGGCCTGAACTTGCCCCTGAGAGCATCTACTGCAAACAGTTTAGTTATGAGAAAATCCTCTGACTCTTCTCCTGAGGAATTAAAATCCCCAGTGCTGAATGGAAACGGACTGCTTCAGTCTTCCATAACTGGCTCTCGCCTAGATAACAGTGTCATCTTTGGAAACCACAGGTCTGCATCCATAGATCAGCCTTTGGAAAATGGAAAGGCCCATCGCTCACTCTTCCGCACCGCCTCGCTGCCTGAAACAGGGCTCTCAAATGATCGAATGAGCATGGGACCGAAGGAGCTCAGTGAACTTGGGACCAAAACAGACCTAGCAGGGTCACGCTTTGAGCGCCTCTCCTTCCTTTTGAACTCCCCACCCTCCTCAGGCTCCCTGCCCGGGTCTGAGGACTCCAATGCTCGTATGAGTCGGCCTCCGCTAATGGGCATCGGCTCACCACCCGCCATTAACAGTCCCACCCGCCTCCTCAGCCCCACTGGATCCATTGACCTCCAGAGGCCTTTCACCACCACAGACTCCCCCTTATCTGTGTTTGGCCAGACACAGGGGCTGGGGATGGGTGTAGGTACTGGGGTACTGAGCACTCCCATCCTGCAGAGGAGCTTCAGCAGTGAGGGCGCCGTGGGGGTCCAGCCTACTTCATTGTTCAACAGTTTGCACAGAGGGCTCCAGAGCCAAGAAGTCGAGACTGAGAGGAATCTCGCAACAAAATACCGGGCCTTCCCTGACGCTTATGTGAGTACTCCCAATATTTTTTACTTTGTCTCACTAAGTATTGTTACTACTTTTAATGCTTGAATGACATTTATATATACAACAATTCAAGCCATAGACCTCTTAATCAGATAAGGTTGCATAATGTTGCTGAGAAAAATGGGAAATACTGTGTTTACATCTTTTGGTAAATAGCTTGTAGACGTAGTTTATGCACATAGTGTATGAATAATGCATGTTTTTGTGCTCTAAGGTGAAGGAAAGTGAAAAGATGCACAGTGGTAGAAGCAGTTTTCTTGTTATTTCGCACTTTGTTGAACAAAGGGGTCCATATGGGAATGTATCCATATACAAAAGTTTATATGATAACAAAAGAAAAGTTATGCACACAGTTCATATGATATGATATGAATTAGCGCCCCTATCATTTATGTTTAGGAAAAGAATCATGGTTGAGCTTTGTCACATTATTTACTCGATTTACATACCTAAAATCAAACACTCATTATTGACTTTTGGTTTCACATGAGACACAAACCCCTGTCCCCTGGGTCAGAGCCTTCTACATGGGTGTTGTCGCTCTTTATTTCAGAGTTGCGCTGATTCTATTTTTTTCTTCCCGATACCAATTCTGATGCTTACCTGTGAAATGACCAATACTGTATGCTAATATGATACCATTATGTTTAAAAAAAATAATAATATTAACAGCTTTATACTACTAACATTGTACAAATAAGAAATAGTTGCCATCATTGTTGTATGCCCAGATTAAACCCTTTGCAAAACATGATGATGGTGTTAAAATTGGCAACACAAGGTCCACCTTCTTGATACCAAAGCCTTGCATATTATACACATTGTCCTTTCATTGGTAGGGTATCGGATCATTGCACAGGCATTATCACAGATGCCTGATCCAATATTTTAGGTAGTACCAGCGGCATTTCTTACATTGTAATTGGTATTGGAACAACTCTACTTTATTTTACATGACCGGGCTTTCTCTTTGCTGCTGTCATAAGATGGATGGAAGCCTACACTTCTGAGGTCACATGATCACAGCCTCCTAGCTCATGATTACATTGGTTTATATATTAGAGATGCACGATAATATTGGCATGTCATCAGTATCAGCAGATATGGGCTATGAAAGTAAATATCAGAGTTGGCCCACATGCTGATTTCTGCCAAAATCCAAAACATATTTATATTTTTTAGAAAATACATATTTTTTTTTAATCAGTATTGGTTATTGGCTTGATTTTTTTTTTTATATCGGCAAAGGAATTATAGTGTATTACTTCTAGTGTCATGGGTATTAGTACAAAAATGATTGAGAACAGCCTGAATGTTTACAGAATTCAAAACTCTGCATATCTGTTGAAAGTTGTTTGAGGATTAAAATGGTGGCTAAATCTATGGTAACACCATCAGAAAGAAAATCCTCTACACATATTTC
Source organism: Plectropomus leopardus (assembly GCF_008729295.1). NCBI lineage: Eukaryota > Metazoa > Chordata > Actinopteri > Perciformes > Serranidae > Plectropomus > Plectropomus leopardus. Next base: position 6,763,082 of record NC_056480.1, read on the forward strand.
TGCCTTTATACAATATCTGTGTTTACTTACTTTGTTGGCAGCTCTTGACCTCGCTCTCAGATCTATTCTTCTGGCTGCTGTAAAAAAGACAAACAATGGGTCAGGTTACAATTGGTGAGAGAGATGACTCCGTGTGTGGCTTGTTGTGCACACAGGAAAAGTTTCTCTTTGTATGGCTCTTGTTGGTGTCTGTATACCATCACATACTGTTACAGGTATATAGCCTCTCAGTTAGAATATCTTTACAGCACCAATAATCAGTGTCTATTTCAAGCAATTTCTGCATCAGTGGAGTGATAATGGTCCTTCAGTAGTCATGCATTAGAAAGTAATTTAATTGCAGCCAGTGGGATCTAAAACCCCAGCTGTCAGGTTCATGCTCTTCCCACTGAGCATCACAGAGAAGGGTGTGTGTCTTCTCTTGGGTTCACACATGTATGCACTTGTTTTAACAGGCAAACATTCATATGAAGGGCTTAACATGTCTTAAAATCATTTTTATTGTCAATCGAGAGAACATTTATTCACACGTGTGCACACAGTACTGCACACACACACTCTCTGGCTCTATTTGTCACACAAATTGTGGTTCACACGGCCACTCACTGCTGTCATTCCCGTTTCACACATTGGCAAAGAAAGCCGTTAACCATTATGATTAACCATTATAGAAAGTGAGTGCAGGAATGCCAGCAGTTAGGAAACACAGAAACCACAGAGCCGACCCCTGAGGGACGGTTAGGATGTTGACAAGCAGTAAAACCAGGTCTTTATATTCTACTTTTAATGACGCAGTATATCATTTGTCAAATAGGTTCTTTTACACGTGTAACACATGGTAGTGGTGTTATTTCTGCTCAATACAACGGGAGTGTCAGCTGGATTCTAGAGGTTAACTGCTCATTAGTCTACAGCTGTACTGTGACGTTTTAAAACAAATGTTTGCACAAGGATGTTTATTCATGTTCAAACAATGCTCAGTGTGTCCCTGCTGTGTTCAGTAGTATGGCTGCAGCAGCTCCTTTTCCAGGTCAAAGCATGCAGCCTGACCGCAGCTCATGTTACTGACTGAGCCACCGAGTCTGATAATGACTTCAGACGATGGTTTTGGGCTTTTAAAGATCTATGAGGAAAAATATTTTCACAGTAGCACATATTTTTCAAACTTTTTAAAACAGGGGGCGGTTTAAACTGTCAGTTTACAGCTAGAAGAGTAAAGAGGGTATGAAGGGAAGGCAGACAAGTAATGTCAACAGACTTGTGTTACAAATACCTAAAGTTGCATTCCTGCTGAGGTGGGACAAGGCATTGTTTTGCAAATCACAAGTAAGTCTTAAGTCATTGCAAGTGTCAAGACAGCCGAGTGTCAAATCGAGTCCAAAGTCCTAAACTTTGAGTTTCAAGTCCTAACATAGTCATGCGGTCTTCACCAAATGCTAGACCATTTTCACACAGAATAAAATATTAAATTTACAAAAATCATGATTTTTTTTTCTAGGGTACTTATTTGTTAAAATAAGTTCGCTGTAAGTTGTTGCCTCTCCATCTGTGTTTTGCAACCCACATGTTTTACTACATTTTGTTTTTTGTTTACAACCACATACTGTTCATACGTGAATAAAATTCTCTTTGGTATCATTTTTTCCAACTGCTCCACAGTAACTTAACGTTAGCATGCATCTCTCTTGATGATGCAATTTTACTGGAATGCTCTTGGACAAAGTGCATCTGCAGTTCTGACTCGCAGGGAATGAATAGCATTGACATGAGCTGATTCAGGAAATAAAGGGGAAATTAACTGAATCATGGCAATTTTTTAAAATAATAAACTTCCTTCATCTTTGAGCTTGGGAGAAGTATCAAGTACTTTCAAGTCAGGAGACTTAAGCTCATGTGAAGTCCAGAGCCACTGGTTTACAAAGTCCAAATCAGGTTGCTGATTTGATTGAGATGATTAAGTACAGTCTTAAGTCACCACATTTGTGACTCGAGTAAACACCTGATTATGACCACAGAGGCAGCTGAGAGCCACCTGAGCACTTGTATGTTAGACTTGGATGAGGTCACTTGAAACATGCATGAAACTAAAAAGTATTCTTAACTTTTTCCTAGTGATTATAATACTAATATTGCACAATAACAGGAGTATACAGGGTACCCACACTTTCTTAAACATCAAATACAACAACAGAACATGGCATAGTTTGAGACATGGCTCAAAGTTAATTACTTTTATAACACTTCAAATTTTTACAATTGATCATTATTGAGCCTTATAGAAGCCCAGAGACAACAATTTAAGGTCCAGTATGTAGGAATAATCAGAAATGAAACTTGTCCTGTGTTCCAACATGAAAATGCAAAATGTAATCTGTCAATCTAAAGCCCGTCTTTGGTTTGTCTGTTCTGGGTCACTGTAGACCAACATGACTCTGTGGAAGAGACCCCCGTCATATGTAGATATAAACAGCTCATTCTTAGGTAGCAAAAACACAGCCATTCTTATTTTTAGGAGATTATAAATCAATAAAAACATAGTTAAGATTTTATATAATTTCTGGCAATAGATCTCCCTAAATGCTACACTGGATCTTCAAAAAGAGAGAAAGGTTTGAATGTGTGAACACTTCAGAAGAACTTCAATTTCTATTCTTGCACAAAACATATAAGTCCAAGCACTTTTAATAACCCATGTCTATTTATACAGACTTTCAAGACCTTTTCCACCACAAATTTACAAACTTTCAAAGACTTTAAAGACCCATGGAAATCCTGAATATAGATTTTTACACAGTGTAGAAACTTTCCTACACTAGATGTCTGTTCTAAACCACTGATTAGTTTCAGTATCAAATGCAACAGTTTTTACAGAATTATGTAGTACATATATATCTATACATGGATATAAACTACTGTCTTGTGCCAAGGGACCTAGAAAATGAACAAGCTTTTATTAGTATGAGTGGGGTGTGAACAGGGATGTTTTTTACAGCTTCATTCTGCTCAGCTCCTGTCAACTCAAAGAAAGAAGAAGTGCAAGAAAATGTATTGTTCGTAAAAAATAAACTAGCTCGAAGAAAAAGGGAATTAGGAACACAGATGATCTTAAGGGATTTTTAAAACACTGCAGGACTGATGTTGATCGCTTTTTGTTAAAGCATTAATGGGATTACTTGGTAAACTCCTCCATGTATTAGAAGCATCAGAGACACTTTCTCAGCTAGTGGGCGTGAGACCTCTCAATCATTTAATCCTTGCAAAACACTTTCTGCCGATCTCTGTTTTTTTTACTCTCAAGCCTCCACTGGGCTCCCCACCCATTTCAGCTATCTGTCTGTTCCTGCAGAGACAGGGCCACACCTCGCCTCTTGTATTCATACTCACATTTCTCTGCTTGTTTGCTTCATATTTGATCAAGTGGAGCTGACAGGGAGACATTTGAGGGAGGCAGGGCAAGAGAGAATATGACAAAGAAATGATCTGTTCCCTTGTCTGAGTTTTCATCGGCTTTGTCCATCAGTTATTTGCTGCACATGTTCATGCATTTAAAAAAAAATTACATTTGATTTGCTTAAACAGCACATTCCATCTACGGTAACTAATTTTATGGGAGAGCAGATCATGAACCCAGGCTGCTGGGAGGGAAGGGAGCGGAAGGGGAAAAGTGTGTGTTGGAGTTTATGTTTCAATTGGATATCAAGGCAGCAGTAAACACATCACTCTCCATGAATGATGCAGTTTTATTGACTGCGTGAAGCAAGGACAGATTTGTACTTTCAGTGAGTAAAGCAGTTGCAATACTGTAGGAAATGGTATTTTTTAGTCTAAAGCTGAAATTGTTTTTCTATATGACAAATGCCCCAAGTGATTTTGCAAGCTATAGCAAGTTTAAGTTTAATTAAATGACATAACATGTTTGAATACTACATTTAAATCTAACTAGTGTTATTTTAATAAATGCAAAAACAAGGAGCATTCTATAATCAGATTCTATTCATGTAGCGACAAGATCAATTTGTGACTGGTACAAAACATATTTTATAGACAACCAATACAGGCCTGGAGTTTCATTTATCGGTAATCATCACCATTTAAATTTACATTTGCTATATCTGTCAGGAAGAATGTTTCCCTCAAATTATTCAGGCCCATCTTAGACTTTCACTCAAGATGGCCTAAGAACCAGCACTGTCCTGTGAATTACCTGTAACAAAATCCTGTGAGATCGACTCAAGTGTCACATTCAGACAGGTTATGATACTGTACCATGTCTGTAAGTCTGCATTGTCTCAGTGTTTGTCACTCACCTGTTTGGATCAGGTTTTTCCGCTCAAAAGCAACAAACAGTCATCACACATGCTACTGTGATAGACAAATGTTGATGTTGAGTCTTTGTTGATTATGCAATAGTAGCATGTTATACAACATCAGAGACACAAAAATATTAGATTAAACAAAAATTGTCCACACCCCAGGTGGAAAATTGTCTTTTATCCATTTGGCACTTATTTAAATAAATAATAGTAATAAAAATACCTTAAGCAAGGGGGGGATAAATTACTTTATATAGACGAAACCTGGGATGTACTGGAAGTAATCTATAGTCACCATTGCTGCAGTGGCATCTTCACACAATATGCACATGTTTGAATGAAAGCTCTCCTAAAAAGTATATACTTTTGTAATTTTACTACTTGTACTTTTACTACCTCTACTGTGTATGTAACCTTACAACATTGGGAAGAGCATGTGCAGTGCTCAGTAGCTAAACAGTAGTTGCAAATACCAATTTGGGAAAAAAAAGAGATTGTGAAACACCGAATGTCAGCTTAGTTAACACTGCTCAGCTACTGTGGTTGCTCATAGTGACAGCAGCCGATGAAAACATGAACAAAACATTTAGGTTTGCTCATAAAAAAAAACTCTAAATACATCTATTTAGCAACCTTTTTCAGAAGTTACTACGAGCAACCAGGTTGCTGGTTAACATGGTTGTTTAACCAAGACACGGGCAGCTATGTTTGGTAGGAGTAATGTTTTTTTTTTTTTTACCAGCAACAACAATAATGTCTTCATCTTGTGCCAAAGATTGTCATCAGTTAACTGAGATAATGTAGAAAATCCACAACCTTTGCAGCTGTCACAGAAACAGGGACTTCCTATTACAGTAATGGTGACGCCGCAAGATGTAGGTCCTTTGTTGACAACGGCATCTTATAGGTCTGACTCTGATACTTGATAGTTTGCAGAAATTGCTGTACTTTGGCTGATGTGTCTCTTTTGCTTTTTCCTTTGGTAAAATGCATACTTCTCTAGTTATGGCAAGATCCATACAATATGAGCTGTTTTATTTTTATTTGAAAAAATGTTTGCTTCTTGACGCAAAGTGCTAAAACATTTGCAACAAAACAGACGGATGGAACAAAAGTCAAAGCTTTTTAAATTTATCTCTGTGGTAGCAGACTTTTTGTTGTTATACGGCATGTCTGTGAACAATAATGAGTCACTCTTTCATTTTGATCAATGCTGAAAAGGCACCATTTATCCGCTCAGCTTGCTTTCACTGAAAATGTAAAAAGGTGTTCTCTTGCACTTTAGAAAAGTCTTAATGCTACTGTGTCCTACACAGTTAGTTAAATATGTGTGATATTATGTTGGGGTTTTTTCTCAGTGTATCTAGTTAAAAACGTTTCCAAAGTTTTTAGGAAGTAAATTAGGGGAAGGTTCAGACACAGATGAGGCCAGCTGAAATGAGAGCGTCTGTAGGAGGCCCTCTGTGGTTGGTAACATGATCCAAATGACAACCTGTTTCCTACAGACCTTCCAGAGAATACAGGCCAACTGATACCTGAGACCAAAAACACAGTCTCTCTGGTACATCTATATGCAAACTGTGTGGTGCTGATCTGTTACCACAAGCAAGCAAACATCCCTAAATTCCAGCAGTATGCCAGCTGAGATTCAAAGGCACGGAAATACACACCACACACACACACACACATGCGCACACACAGGGATACAGTGACTTAATTCCAGTTCACCTGAGCAGATCTCAGGTGAGCTCACACTGTTGTTGTCGGGGGGGGGGGGGGTATTAGGAGGCATCAGGTTTGACAGGTACTGTGGAGGAATGTTAGGTATTCACACCTGTCAAAGAGGTGCTCGATCCATCATGGAGGATGTCTTCTCCTCGCTTCCCCTCTGCAGCACCCCAAGAACCTGTCAAACAGGGTGACATAAAAAGAAACAAAGTTTGGATTGTCTGGTATGTCTAAATTAACAAGGCAGAAACTGGGTGTTATCTAAATGATGTCAGTCAAAGTAAATGTAGTAAGTGGGGTCTAGCTTTTACATAGTAATAGTGATGAGAGGAATATTCTGTATTTTATCAAACTTAGAATATGTGATAAAAATAACCCAAATTATTAATTTATGCAAATTTTACAACTATATAACTAATAAGGTAAACCCATGTGTGTGTCGATACCTTTATATTATATTTTATTTTTTTTATTTATACTTTGTCTGACTAGTTTTCATTCTTACTGTAATAATGATTTGTACTTACTTGTCTCATTATATTTATTTGTAAATTTTGGTTATTACTTGCCACTTTATATACAAAATGATTGTACTGACCACTGAATTAACTGTTTTCAAAACTGTTGGATGGATGGATGGATAGAAAGATGGATAAATGGATGTCTTTTAACATGTATAGATGTACAGATAATATTAATGTCAGATCTCATTTAATATATATTTAATCTATATTAAACATTATACTTGATTTTGGCTTTTATCTTGATCCTTGATTTATATATTAACAAATGGCCTCCAGATGTCATACAAAGCATAAATTAAAAATAAAATGCACTGCCAAATACTAAATATATATATTGAAGAAGTAGTTTGCTAAAATATATTTTCTTATGTTTCCATAGCTCACAAAAGAGAAGGAACATGGGAAGCTCAATCCCCGTCCTGGAAAGGTGAGTCTCCACACCTCATGTACACTCTTGAGTACACATTAAACCACGTGCCACTGAGATGCATGTGCAAGTTCACATTCAAAGCCTACAGCTGATTTTACTGATGGGACCAGGAAGCTGTTGCGTCACTGACACTGGTGTTTCCACTGGCTACATAAACATTTCTCTCTCTCATGCTGACACATGACAGACCACATGCATTTCAGCGCTCGGACCATCAAAAGAAGACAACAGAAAATGTGAATTGTCCGAATATGAAGATTGCCATTGAATCTAGTTCATATAACCATGATCCCCGAAGGTTGAATCTTATTTACTTAATTAATCCACTAACATTTCCTCTAGTGTCATCATCAGGTCAAAATTTTAACCTGCACAACACTTCGGTTTTGACTAAAAACCTGCAAAACTAAGCACCATTGTTCCAAAGAACATCACTAGTGTGACTATAGACTCTTATCCTTTTACGGTAAAATGCATTTCTTATAACTGATCTATTTTTGAAATGTAATTACATGCAGTGTTTTTTGCAAAAACATTAAATCCTAAAGGAAAAATCTAAAATGTATGTTCTAGTGTTCTGTAAATGATGAAAAAAATGTTTACTGTATTATTCTTCTGCAAAACATTATATACCAACTATGTCAGCATTGAACAAGTGATAGTGTCAAATACAGGGTTTCCATGCATTTTCATGGACAAAATTTCAAACCGTTTCAATGACTTTTCAAGGACCCATAATATATTTTCATTTCAGATTTAAACTCTCTTCACACATAATTTCAGCTAGCTGGCATACATTAAGGAACATGGGGAGAAAATGAAGAAATGTATGTAATGGTAAACAAAACATTGTCACACACTGATGCATCTTATAGTCAAGCTGCACTGACATGTTCAAAAAATTAATTTCAGATTATGTTACAATATGTGGACAGTTATTCATGGAAGATTACTGCAACAATTTCATTACACATGAAAAAATGTCATAACCTTCTCAAGTCTTTCAATGATTTTTACGAATTCCATAACTTTTTCAGGCCTGGAAAATGTGATTGCGAAATTCCAGGTTTTCTCCAGGTTTTTCATCACTGTGGAAACCCTGCATACAGACTTTCTCCAAAAAAAGCTGTGTTACCAAAGCTCTGTTGTGAGTCATCATGTGGTTTGGCATTATGCTTACACATTCATTCACAGCATTAATAACTGCTTTTCCTGAGGGGGTTAAAAAAAAGATATTTGTACAAGAATTTCACCCTGCTGTGCTTTTCTTTCGATGTCATGATGACACGTGTCCTCCCATAACTGCCAATTTCGTAACCTTTTTACTGCAGACTGTCTGGTTAATCCCTTTATTCTTCATCAGATGATGCAAAACAAAAAAAACCGTCCAAGGCATCTTTTGTGGTTTTTAAGGCTGTGATTGGTGGCCTATAAACTGCATACTTGCCACTCAAGCCTATTCCAGGCCACATACGTTATTAACTTTTAAATGTCAGGCCTGCTCCTGCATGCAGCTGCAGATTGTCCATGAACTATCCTGAATGTTAGAGGTGGAGCTGACATTTAGCATCAGCTTCTGAGACTCTTCCATGCTCCAGGGCCCCAGACCTGAATGGACCAAACATGTCAGTACTGACGATAACAGGTTATAGACGCTACTGTCGTCAAACTCAGCCTCAAGAAAGACAGAACTTCCAAGAGGAAGAGAGCTGTTCTTTTAGACAGATCTGTCTTTGAAATTTGATTTTTCATGTTGCAATTGCCTTTAAGAAAGTCAGGACTAATGCTACTGTGCAATTCTACTATGACAATGCTGTTACTTTCTACACTGAACGATTCTTCTATCAGATGTCTTCAGGGGATTAGCATGAAATTTAAGATTCCTGTTTGAATATGAAACCGGAGATAATGTCACTAGGTGATATTGGCTCCATTCTTTAATTTCCCATGACCAAATAAAGGATTCTTCAGCAGCACAGGTTGAGCTCTTGCCTGCAGTAATTCTTTGTCATTACTGCAATGTTATCCAGTCTGCCATTGTATCATTTGCAATGTCCAAGTAAATGATAAGGTCTCACTTTGCAAAGCTTTAGATCTGATTATATTTCTGCTAAAAGAAGTTTAAAAATGTCCTATGAAGGCCGATATAGTGAGCAGGGAAATTCCCTTTCAGCCACACAGCCAGATTTCACATCTGTGTTGGCATCCGCCCTGCTTTAATGAACAACACAATGAATCCCAAATATTGTAGATGCAGCCATCCAGATTTTCCCATTCCTCTGTGATGGGACTCAAGTAGATCCATGGCAGATCTCTGCTGAGATCTTGCCCAGTCCTATGCTGGTCCTTGGCTTGAATGAGATTGTGCGTATTTGCAGTGGAATCTAGACATGCCCCGTCAGGACACCAGTGGCTGGCAGTTGACTGGTAACTGGCTGGATATCGACTGGCAGTTGCCTGGCAGCCAGAAGGCCCTCAGTTATTAAAGGACATTCTAGGTGGCTACATGTGTATCCATTCTTACATTTTTTCATGTTTTCTCTAGATGTACATCTTTGACCGGCCGGGGATGTGCGGCCAGAGGCTCGAGGTGCGCAGTGATGTCATCGATGCTACGCCCTGGGAGCTGCAGGAGACCATCTCTATCAGAGTTATCAGAGGAGGGTGAGTGGCTTTACTGTACGCACTTTTGCCAAGTTCGCCAGCGGCTGCTACTAGCAATGCACATTAAAACTGGCACGTCATCGTAATCGGCAGGTAACGGCTTTAAAATGAAATATCAGCATTGAAATGAACTTTTTTGCTGATAAGACAGGATAATGATAAGATAAGATAATGCTTTAATTTTGTGACTTTAAATAGTTGAAACAGATCAGATGATTGTCAGGATTGTTTAGAAGGAGCATCATCCAAGCCTGTTAAAGTGAGAGGAATTTTACACTTTTGTTGAAAATTTGTCACATAAGAATAAATATGGCGTATTTTACAGTAGTTTTATTGTTTTGTCACCACCAAATGACACCACCACATGTTTGGCACCCCATATAATCTGGGGCATCCTGAGATTTGCATAAGTAGATAGGATGACACCTCCACACTTTGCTTTTCTTGAAATGTAAGTTATGTAATCACAGGTTTTCCCAATAAACCCCCCTCTTCGGGTGCTGCAAAACAAGTGGCGTCAAAACAAAACAGCTGTTGATGTTCTGTGGACATGCAAATGCCTTCAATAGTTAACACACCCACACACAAGCTTCAACATCCTTTGCTTCAGATGTGGAATGTTTTATCAAACACAGTCAACACTGTGAACCTGCAGTAACACTAGTCATACTGATCTGCCCTGTACTACTGACACCACACCAGCACCTGCTTAGCTTCCTTTAAACAAGATAATTATAGTGTCAGCTCATGCATCACACACTGTACCACTGCCCAAACCACATCTGATGCTGTTACTAAAGGAATTTGTATCATATTTGCCATACACTTAAACTATATCTAGTTTCTTTCCCTACAAGAAAACCTTGGTCAAGCAGCAGTGTATTTAAAGGGACAGTTACCCCCCCAAAATTACATGTTTTAACTATAGTGCTATTTATCAATGTGAACTGTTTTGGTGTAAGCGCCAAAAATACATCTGAAAAACTCAACAAGGATGTCTTTTTACAGAATTAATGACCCAGCTACTGAAAATAATCCACAGACCTTGTTATGAGCAGTTTCATGTTGGAACTATTTTTAATTAGATAACATTAGCCACCACGAGCTTCTGGTCATACCAAGACCAAAGACATGGGTGTGTAGAACCGGAGTTATAAATTTTACTTTTTATCTGTTCAAAGAAGAAAGTATTGTTTCTACTTCCAAAAGTTACATATTCTACCTTTAAATAATTATTTATATAAAATAATCCTCTCTTATCCTCCTCTAAAAGCCTTGATTTAGCAGCACAGCAGCACTGACAGATCAAACGGAGGCATCAGTGAGAGGAATAATAGGACACTTTGTTCCCTGTGTCAACACTGTCATGATAGATTTCAGAATAATAATGCAGCAATGTGACACAGAGTAAAATATTTTCAATGGTCTATGAATTTTTAAACACATGTCCAGGTGAAATGCAACAGAGATTATACATTAGAGGCTGTAAACTCTTGCCCTTTCCCACCAGATGGGTGCTGTATGAGAAGCCTAACTTCAAAGGGGAGAAGATCGCTCTGGATGAGGGAGACATAGAGATCACCTATCCCTTCAGCCCTCCAGAGGAGCAGCTGCAGAACGGACAGCAGGGCAAAAAGCAGAACGGAGAACAGAATGGAGAAGAAGGTGATGCACTGACAAAGACCAAGCCAGCCCGGCGGTTCATTATCGGCTCTTTGCGAAGAGCTGTCAGGGTAAGACAGATTCAGTTGTTTTTTTGCTGTGGTCAAAAATAGTTCTGCACGCACCGTCCATTCAAATATGATAAGATCAGTTGTGGTAAAGTACAGTGAAAAACCTTTTTATAGTCGGCTTATCGCGTGACATTGTTCTCTGAGTCTAAAGCGCTGAGTAGTTCTCACAGATGCAGTATTTTGTACCGTAGCTTTTCAATGACAGTGTGCTCTATAACTCAGTAGCACCATCTAGTGTCAGAAGTTGGAGAGAGCACCTGTTGCTCTGTCTCTTTCAAAAGTGAATTAAATGTCAAATATTTTGGGGTGTGATCTACTGATTAAAGTCAAATTGCCCAAGTTAAACTAAATGTTTCTTTTTTTTGAAATTGTATACATCTTTTTTAGCTGTATTTTTCAACTCTGACCTCTAACTGCGGATTTCTAGAAACATCAGTAGCAAAAACTGCAAATCATGAAAGATTTAGAAATGGTGACACCATCATATAGTCCAACAGTTTGCACTGAGAAATGTATTTTTAGGGGTTGGCCGATGCTGGTTTTTCAAGGTTGATACCGATACAGATTATTAGTAGTTAACGAGACCAATAACCGATATTTGGAACGGAAATATTTCTGTCGAAAGTTACAATTTGAAATATAACAAACTCCAACACTAAACTTTGTTTAAACGACTTTAGTAAATGTGTAAGACCAGAGGGAGATAGACAGCTGCAGTGGAGCCAAAGCTGGGCACTTTTTAATTAATTCATTTAACAACAGTCATTAAATTGAAATGCCAATACAGACAATCGGCAAAATGCCAAACATCAGCCCTGATAATTACAGATTACATATCTTGGTCATGATCACGAAAAAGCGAAGACATTGTTACATAAAATGTTTCCTGTTGTTGTGTGATTATGTAAAAAATAGTCATTTTTGGCCATACATTGTTCACATTATCATCTTCTTTTCTCAGCTCTTAAATATTGGTTTCAAAACCTCAAAAATCTGCACGTGCAGGTTGAGCTATAAAATCAAACTTTAAACAGCAACAAAAAACATCGACAACTACGTCCAATAATATTCTGTGTTTTAAAAGATCGATCAGTCAGTATAGGATTTATTGGCAGGTTCCAATCAACTGTTTTGAGTTTTGCTGGAGAGGCAATTATTTTGTTCACATTTGAATGATTTGTGTCCACTAAGCCCAAAACTGATTTCTCAAACCCCTCAGGAATGCAGCATTACAGCTGGTTACTTTCTCCTAACATTACAAATACTGTCTGTCCTCCCTCAGGACTACAGCGTCCCAGAAATCGGTCTGTTCCCAGAAGAGAATGCAGAAGGGAAGAAGGTTACCTTCAGAGATACATCTGATGATGCCAGGATTTTTGGTTTCCCCATCAAGGCTAACTCTATCATCATTAACGCTGGGCTGTGAGTTCTGAATTGAGTAGAGTATTTAAATTACATAATTATCAGGATTCTCGTGATCATGAAATTCCTGGAAAAATTTCAAATTAGAAAAACTGTTGGCTAATATTTAAACTATGTTAATCAACTTCACAAAACATACCAAATGTTACAGGAAACAAAATATACTTTTTTTATTATTTAATTTTTTCCTGTTTCTTGTTTTACTTTTAGCTACAATGCCTGTCTTAGGGTAAGCGCCCTATGATCTCTGTATAGACCGACCTATTGTAATCTACTTAAAGTCATAGAAATGGGGTGAAATATTATGAAAAAAAGTTTCAAAAATGGATTGATAAAAATGTGTAGAAACCATGAGTGGTATTTTTTACATAAAAAATAACAATTTGTCATTAATGCTTAATTTAATGTGATTTGAAAGTAAAAATAATATTTTGCTTTCATTGTTTTTTTAATCTTTCCGACTGCTCAGATGGCTCGTGTACGCGCATCCCTTCTTCCAGGGTGTACCACGTGTCCTGGAGGTGGGGGGGTACTCAAACCCTGCAGCATGGGGCGTGGAACAGCCCTATGTGGGATCACTACATCCACTCAAAATAGTAAGTGGCACTAGTTATAAGTCTTGAAAGCTCTATCCTTTACTGATTCTGTTTAAATGATATACCCTAACTGTTTGCAGTAAGTAAATTTATGTCTTTTTTTCATCATAGGGCGAACCAAGAGTGGAAAATACAAGTGAACCAAAGGTAAGAAAGCACTTTAAGATGCTAATAAATTGTTGCTAAATCAAACTGTTAAATTGCATATCTGACAGCAGTGACATGGATGTCACCTACAGTGTGATTACAGACACTGAGGAAGTTACAGTGTACCCTGACTGTAAATGACACTCTCTGTCTCTAGATGGTGATCTATGACAAGCCGTACTTCAGTGGGAAATCAAGGACCATAACCACAAACATGAGAGACTTCATGACCAGAGTCGACCGGCAGCAGACAGCCTTTATGTACAATGTCGGCTCCATTAAAGTGCTGGGAGGAATGTGAGTGCTGCTTTGTAATGTTTATATTCACCGAACCATGAAAAGACATCTTAGTGATTATTAATGATTAAGTAGTACGGCTGCAAGATTCAGGTTGGTGGTAATACATGGAAGCTAATATCAAGTGGCTCAAAATAATCTCTCTGCTGCTGCAGCTGGGCGGGCTACGAGAAGGAGGGCTTCCGGGGACACCAGTACCTGCTGGAGGAGGGAGAGTACCAGGACTGGAGGGTGTGGGGAGGCCGTGACGCTGAGCTCCGCTCCGCTAGAGTGATTCGAGCAGTAAGTAGTATGGAATATTTTACTGCAGTTAGTATTTGTTATTAAGTAATCTTTCAAATGTTTTAATCCAAATGAAAGGGGAAAGGTGTGGCTCCTACTGTATGCAAGCTACAGATTAAATGATCCAAAGATTGTTTTTGTCAAGAGTGATGGAGGCTGAGCAACCTTGACTAAACTAACATTGACATTGTTACCGTAACGGGAGTTATGAATTGATTTACTAATGAACATCAGTAATATTCAGTCAGACCTCCAGTTGATGAAAAAACTGTTGACCCTAGGTATCCAAGGACACGTAGGCCACAAAATATTACACAGTACAACAAAAGAGGCATTTTCCTCCATATTTCAACTGCATATGACTGGCTACATGCTTTGATGGCAAAATTTACCTTATCTCTGCTATGTCTTACCCATGGTTTATGTTTTTTCCCTGTTTTTATGTTCTTTGAAGTATGTGTTTGAATCATTTTACCTTTTTTTGCTGTAGTGACCTAATTCGGCCAGAATTGTTTTTTTCTCTTACCTGCAGTACTATTTATCAATCTAGATTGTTTTAGTGCTTAGCTGCCCAGTGCTGGAGACATCGGTCATAGAGATATCTGCCCTCTCTTCGACTAGATGGCACTCGGCTTGTGGTATTAAAAGTGTCAAAAGCTTGACTTGAAAAGCGCAATTGCGATGTCTCTTTCCAGAAATCATGATCATTTTACTCAAGATAATTCACATACCTTGTTTTAAGCAGTTTCATGTAGGAGCTATTTCCTACATGAACTTTAAGACGAGTGCCATCTAGTTCCACTGTATTGGAGAGAAGGTAGACATCCCCACAGCCAATAATTCAAACACTCATGAATTTACACCAATCAATATAGATTGATAAATAACACCAAGTGGAAAATGTATATTTTTGATTTGGAGGTAAAATGACCCTTTTTACATGTACTGTAGGGATGGTTTAAACTGGCACGTACCGTTTCTTACTTTCCACCACGCTTGCATTCTGACAAGACATTTTTCTCATCTCTTATAGTCAAAATATGACGTTTATCTGAAACAGAATATCCTTTAGGTTAGATGAAGAACTGGTTTCCATCCACATGGTGCTTAAGTGTAATTTAGCCAAGTTAACCCATTTTCACGCTCTTCTGCAGGACCTGACAGACCCCGTGATGGTGATGTTTGAACAGCCAGAGGAAGACCAGGAGGGCATGCAGGAGGAGAACACCTTTGAGGTGACGGAGGCAATTCCTGATGTTGAGCTGTTCGGGTACAAAACCTCTACACGCTCCATTCACGTACTCAGCGGAGCGTAAGTTTATTGGTTCTACAGTTACTTCGTAACACAGTGAAATGGAAATGTATTACAATAATAACCAGGTAAATGTTTGTTATCCACACAGATGGATAGCCTACTCGCACGTGGACTTCTCTGGTAACCAGTACATCTTGGAAAAAGGTTTCTATAACAATTGTGCTGACTGGGGCTCTCAGGACACTCGCATCTGCTCGGTGCAGCCCATCCTGTTGGTGAGGAGCACGGTTCGGTCTTCAGAATATTGATTTGATCAGTGTAATCATGACCTGATGATGCTGACATTTTTGTTGTGTTGACTTTTAGGCTCCAGGTGACAGCACAAGGAGCAGGCATGAGGTATTTTGTCTTGACTTTCTAAGTTTTATGCATTTCATTTTTTAATCTAATGTTGACCTTTATTAGCAGTTTTATGTTACTCTTGGACAGGATTGTCACTACTCGGTTAATAGAAAATACAGTTTGACTATTAGCTAATTCCCAGAGGGCTAGTAGTGGAGTTCTGTCATCTCAAAACTATGATATGGCCGCAATGACCTTCCTTCAATTTCTCTTTGCCTCACCTTATGTCTGTCAGAGCACCCAATGGTGCAAAACTTTAACTTAAATAATTTGGCACAAGCATGTGCTGTATCTGCACTTTGCTCTATGAAAGGAAAACCCTTTTTTTGGCACAGAATAATTCAGAAAACTGATGTGCTTCAAAGCACAAGGGTGAATTTTTTTCTTGCCAAAGACACCCAAACATTAACCTGACAGTTGTCCTCTGCCTGGACTTTAAAATTTAAAATTCTCAAGTGAAATATAAAAAAGTGAGTGCACTATACTGCACTGAAGAACGTGCAATCAAATGACTAGTCACCAAAACTTGACCTATGACCTATGCCCTTGGGGCAATAAAGGTGTCATTCATTCAATCATTCATTTGAAACATAGATACAATATATTTATGAGGATGAATGTACTTTTAATGGCTAAAACGCAGCCACAAATCTTTGATCCATGTATTCATACCTGTACTCTGAACAATATAACCTTACTACCTGTAGGCTACAACACAACATGGTGGAAAATAACAACAATAAACATAATTAAAATACACCAAAAAGAAACCACTCAACTAGAAGCGCAAATACCAAAGAAAAATGTCAGAATCAACAAAATCTGCAAATCTACAAAATTGGGCAGGCAAAATGCTCCACTTCTGAAACATTACCAGCGGGTTAGGGTTAGTATAACGGCATGCAGTGGATGGAACAAAACATTTTGCAGCTGGTGACTTACAATGAAGACAGTGGCGAAGATATTAAAAAACGAGGGCTAATCCATCTCGTATCGTGCTTAACTTTAGTGTATTAAGTGTATATATTAGGTATGGAATTAATATGTAGTATTTGAAAAACGACAGAGGCCAAAATCTGGCCTGCAGCACACTATGAAAGGCTTGTTTGGATTCGAGATGATTTTCGGAAAACTTGCGGCCCATACCAGCCGGTCAAATGAGTAAGGAGTCAGAAGTCAGTGACAGTATAAAACAGTGAAGAAAACTGAAAAAACGTTTTCAACAACTGTGAATCATCGCAACCAATTTGGCAGATATAATAATTTCTCATCAGGGGCAGTAGCAACATTGCAATAGAAGCATTCTTGAATTCAGTGCTTAAAAAGCAAAAATAGAAGAATAAAAGGCCTTAGGCTAGAAAAGTGTTAATCTAATCTCTCACTTTCATTTATTTTACCTCTGTCTATCTCTGTCTCTTAGATAATACTGTACTCTGAGCCAGATTTCCATGGCGAGTGTCACGTCTTCGACCGTAACCAGGAAACCACTCCAGAAAAATTAAAAACCAAGTCTTGCCGAGTTGCTGGGGGAAGGTGAGACGCCTTTACCAAAGCATTACAATTATCTAAGGAGAAAGTAAACAAAGGGGAAAAGTGGAAAAATACGTGGAAAAACTACAATGTAAATGGTGCACAACAAAATAAGCATGATGGTGAAGTAGTGGAGGTTTGACATGAGATTGGAGGGGATTAAAAGATAACATTTTATAGCTAATAGAAAATTAATTAAAAAATAATAATTTCTCTGTTTCAGCTGGGTGATCTACGAGGGTGAGCAGTACTCTGGGAACTTGTATGTCTTAAGTGAAGGCGAGTACCCCAATTTAACCAGCATGGCATGTCCGCCGGACTGCATCATCCGTTCTGTCAAGGTCGTGCCAATGGTGAGAAATCTTTCATATTAAAAGAAACTGCTCTGTATTCTTTTCTTTGTCTTGCCTTTAACCTCCATCTCTCCCCATCTAGAAATTCTCAGTTCCTTCCATATCTCTGTTTGGCCTTGAGTGTCTGGAGGGCAGAGAGATCACCATGGACACAGAGATCCCCAACATGGTCGAAGAGGGCTTTAACAACCACATTCTGTCCGTCAGAGTCAACAGCGGCTGGTGTGTGTTTGTCTCTCTGCCTCTGCATCTTTGATGAGACTGTTTGGCTTTGTACTGTTTGTGTGTTTGCATTTGCTCAAGTTTATTTGCATTGACACATCATAAAGTAGCTTTCTGGATTTTGCTGTAGCTTCTCCTCTCTTTATGACAGTAAGCTTATAATAAACAACACAGGTGGGACAATAGATCATAGTCAGCCATTACACTGGAATAACAAATCAAACTATAAATTCAGTGCTTGTTTCAGGTTTCTGTGTATGGCATGTGGTACCATAGTTACTCTAATTTTGACTCTCTTTGCAGTTGGGTGATATGTGAACACAGCAACTACAGGGGGCGCCAGTTCCTATTGGAACCAATTGAAATCACCAACTGGCTGAAGTTTAGCTCACTGCAGACTATTGGCTCAATGTTTCCAGTCAGACAGGTTTGTTTACAAGTCATCTTAACAACCACCTTTTAAAATAAGCATGAATTACATGTTTAAAAAGGCAAAAGAGAATGTTTTTACCTGACATAATGTGAAATGGTGTGTAATGTATTAGTTGACTCTGAAAAGTTGAGAAGTACATCCAGCTTGTTATTTTGTACTGATATTTGGTTTTAACATTAACCAAAGTTGAAGATCATTTATTTATATGGTCTTTTCCTACCTTAGTACAAAGAACAAATAATCAATCTTAAAGTGTTATGATTGAATGACTGCACTGGTCCTGAACCCTCCCTTGACAAAATTAGTGGTTGGTTAACCAAATACAAATGCCATATTGAGTAGCAGAAAAACTCAATTTAGACCCTAACTAAGTATAATTGGATATCAAATGTACTGATTTTCTCAAAGCATGAAATTCAACTTGGTTGCTTTGGATGGCTTGTTGGCAGTTGTTTCACCGCATAAAAGTGTATGAGGGAGCATCAGTTTCATGCCTTTACAGCACTTAATTAACATCTCCAACAGCAAATTAACACCACAATGGCTGTGGTCACAAAGTAAAAAATATTACATCCTACAGTAAGCCTTTTTCTAGACGTTTTTTCTTGACCTTAATGGAAAACACCATGAGGTCAGGGAAAGATAGGAAGAATTCATAAGGACTTACAGGATTATGCAACGGCTAATGTTTTTGGCGTGGGTTTGCCATGGTTAAACGAAAAATGTTCCAAAATACAGACTACTAAAAATGCATCTTTGATGCTTAGCCCCATGTGTTTTTATTATGTTGTTTCATGCATGCTATATTAACAAGGACAACCTGATTAAAAAATCAATGTTGGAATTTAAATTTAAAAAAATATATAGGCTACCAGTCACAAAAGTGAAACAAACTGGTTGTCACATTGAGACTGGTTGCTCACACTCCCAGTTTACTTATAATTATCAACATAAATCCTAATTAGTCTAATTGTATGGAATAATTATTGAATTTATGCAAGGTAGGCATATTTCTATGTTTTTGTGAATGGCCAAATAGTGCAACACTTTAAATACTGCTTCTTATTATAATTTGCCTCCTGCAGAAGCGCCGCTATTTACGCATCAAGAACACAGAGAGAGGTCACTTCATGTCAGTCCAGGGAGGCGTGGAGGAAATGAAATCAGGACGAGTGGTTGTGACACCAGAAGTGGAGCCCATGAGTGACATCTGGTTCTACCAGGATGGCCTCATCAAGAGCAAGGTAATGTATGATAGAAATGTTAAAATGTTGGCAGCATATAGTAACCAAAACCTGAACCTGTCACCTGACCTTGTTAACACTGAACTGGTCTAATCATGTACGGTATGCGTTTGCTGTAGTTGGCCCCGAACATGAGCCTTCAGGTGATGGGCAACATAGAACCGGGAGCCAAGGTGGTTTTATGGACAGAGACCCGGCAGCCTATCCAGACCTGGGCAGCCCAGATGAGAGGCCTCATCACCAGCCTAACTTTCCCTGGCTGTGTCCTTGATGTCAAAGGTATGAAAAACTGCAAGTGACTTTGCAAACCAGTCAAGTTGCAGTTACAGTTCATATGTAGCCATGACAAAAGACAATAAATCAAATATGGATGTGGATGCAAAGAAGCTACAGACTCTAAAACACGTTTGCTTCACAAACATCCTCAACTAGGCAGCACATTAGGGCTTTACAATCAGCACAGTCTCAACATGGGAACCCAAAAAAAGTGTCTCCAAGTCAGCACAAATCAAAATTCTCCACTTCTATTTGACAATTGTGTTAATTTTTGTCATAACATCAAAATTCTCCAGTTATGGCCAAAAACATGTTTTGTGAGGTCACAGTGACCTTTGACCACCAGGTTCTAATCATTTCATCTTTGAGACCAATGGGAAGTTTTTGCCAAATTTAAGGAAATTTCCTAAGGCCTTGTTGAGATTTCCTCTTCATGAGAATAAGACGGATTGAGATCACAGTTACCTTGACCTTTGATCACTGAAATTTAATAAGTTTATTGGTAAGTCTAAGTATACATCTGTGCCAAATGTAAGGTAACAACCTCAAGGCCCTCTTGAGCTATTATGTTTAAAACAATGAGACAGACAAGGTCAAAGTGACCGTGACCTTTGACCACCAAAATCTAAGCAGTTCATTGTTGAGTCCAAGTGGGCATTTGGAGCCAAATTTGAGGAAATATCCTCCGGCGTTCATAAGATATTGCATTCAAGAGAATGGGATGCACAACC